>NW_007260257.1:4527-6485 GCF_000164805.1 Carlito syrichta | reverse complement strand
TCGCCCAGACTGGAGTGCAGTGGCCGCTTCCGGCCACCGGCAGCCTTGACCTGCTGGGCTCCGGCGATCCTTCCACCTCAGCCTTCCAAGTAGCCGGAATTATAGGCATGCGCTACCATGCCCAGCTGATTTTTTGATTTATTGTAGAGATGAGGTCTCACTGCCCAGGCGGGTCTCAAACCCGTGGGCTCAGGCAATCCACTCACCTCAGCCTCCCAAAGGCGTGGGATAACAGGCTGAGCCACTGAGCCCAGTTTTCTTTCTTTCTTTTAATATCTATCCTTGTGGAAACACCAACATCATCACACCTTCCAAGGGACCCCGTAAAATCTTTTGGGGGTTGGCCCCCCAAACCCAGCCACTACAGGGGCTGTGGTGGGAGGAATGCCAGAGCCTGTGATTTTGAGGATCGCAGTGAATGACTGTCATATCCCCAGGACCCAGACTGGGACTCAGAGCCAGACCCTATCTCCAAAAACATCCAAATCCTACAAAGATTCTCAACTGCATGCCCAAAGGGCGACTTACATTTTCTTTCTTTCTATCTTTCTTTCCTTTCTTTCTTTTTGTCTTCCTTTATGGCTCTCTTTCTTTCTTTCTGTTTTCTTTTCTTTTCTTTTCTTTCTTTTCTTTTCTTTCCTCACTAGGTTGTCCAGGCTGCCCCCAAACTGCCGAACTTGGGCCATCCTCTTGGCATGGGCCTCTCAAAGCTGTTCATTTGGTCGACATCCTTGTCTTCCTGCCTGGTCTTGAACTCTGGGCTGGAGACGATCCTCCCACTGAGGCCAGCCCTCACCCAATCATTTCTGGATTTTGCGTGGGGTCGTGGTGGGGGCTTGCTATGTTGTCCAGCCAGGTCTCGAGCTACTGAACTCTGGCAATCTTCCCATCTCGGCCTGCCTGAGTGCCGAGAACACAGGCATGAGTTGACAGGCCATCCCTGCTCCCCTGATGGTTTGATTGTCACGCCTTCCCTTTCCCCGAGGCTGCCCATGGGAGGGACTAGTGGGTCCACCAGGGGGAACAAGGTGGGCAGATGGGTGGGTGCCCTGGTGGTGACACGCCTCTGTCTCAGGCCCTCCCCCAGGGGAGGGCTCGGTGGACAACTGCGGCCACCCTCACTGGGGTCCCAGGTCATCAGAAGGGGGCAGTATTCAAGTTGGGTCATGAGTGGGGTGTGTACTCCGGGCATGGTGGTTCAACCTTTCATCCTGGTATTCTGGGAGGCTGAGGCAAGAGGATAGACTGAGCCCTTGGGTTCGAGATAAGCCCAGGCAAATTGGTGAGACCTTGTCTCTACAAGAAGCCAAAAAAAAAAAAGATCCGAGCATGTTGGCACATGCCTGTGGTTCTGGTCACTCAGGAGGCCATGGGAGCAGGATAGCCAGACCCATGATGGTGGAGGCCGCGTTGGCTGAGACGGGTCCCTGTGCTCCAGCCTTGGTGGCAGAGCAGGACACCGACTCAGAATAATAATAGCAACCACCACCACCACCACAACTACAGGATGTACCCAGGGGCTCAGTCTGGCTCCCCAGCCCTACTGAGACCCAGGCTAGTGGACGACCTGAGCCTGTGGGTTCATCAACAATCTGGGACATGGGGCAAGGCCTCATCTCTGTCATCAAAATAAATCCAAAGATTAGCCGGGCACGGTGACGCAGGTCTGTGGTTCCAGACACTCTGGGGACCAAGGCGGGAGAACTGCTTGACCCCAGCAGGGGGTGTCTGCAGTGGCCATGAGTGTGCCCCTCCGTTCTGGCCTGGGTGACAGAGTAGGATTCCGACTTCAAATAATAATAATCACAATCACCACCACCACCATCACTCCTGCCACCTAGCACAAGGAGTCACCCTCAGCAATGAGAGTGGAAAAGGCACTTTCCAGCCTGTCGTTTATGGGAGGTTTCAAAGCTGGTCATGGGCATATCGATTCCACATCTTGAGCCACGCGCCCC
>NW_007260257.1:2046-4507 GCF_000164805.1 Carlito syrichta | reverse complement strand
GAGGCACAGCGGCATGATCATGGCTCCTGGAGCCTCAAACTGACAGGCTCATGCTGTCCTCACTTCTCGGCCCCTGAGCAGCTGGGAGTTCGGGGGCAACCACACCTGACTCGATTTTGGGGACTTCTCACTGAGATGAGGTCTGGCCATGTCACCCGGGCTGGTCTTCGATCCCTGGGATCAGGCAGACTCCCACTTCTGCCTCACAATGTGTAGAGCTGACGGCCGTGTGTCATGGTGCCCAGCCTGGACTTGCGCATTCTGTCAGTGGGGATGATGCCAAAGAAAGCCCCATGACAGAGGCTAGCACATTCCGTGTAGTTGGGACCATGGACACCACCATATGCGACTTCAGTGTTTGCGGTCCAGGGAGTGACAAGGTCTTGTTACTTTGCCCAGGTTGGTCTCAAACTCCTGGGCTCCAGCAGTCCCTCGCCTTGGCATCTCAAAGCCACAGCCCAATTGTCTGCTGATCCACCATCTTTCAGGTACTCTAGTCCCAAGACTGGGGCCTCCTTCTCAAATGATCTCTGTCTGTTCATAAAGATCACAATTCCATACACAAATGGATGATTTTTTTTCCTTTTTTCCTTTATTTTTTGAGTTGGAATCTAACTCCGTCACCCAGGCTGGAGGAGAGTGGCTCGCTCCAAGACACTGCAGCCTTGGCCCGCTGGGCTCCAGCAAGTCTTTACCTGGCCTTCTGAGGAGCAGGAACAACAGACACGCACCACTACTCCCGGCCCACTTGGGATGGAGGGTTGAGATGAGGTCTCACCGATTTGCTTGGGTAGGTCTTGGCCCACATGCTCAGGCTGGCCACTGGCCTCAGCTCCCAAAGCGCTGGGATGACGAGGATGAGCTGAGCCCCTGAGCCTGGCCTCGATGCTTCATGAAAAACGAACCAGAAGGCCTGATGGAGCATCCCATGCCTGGAATCCCAGCACACTGGGAGTCCAAGGCGGGAGGATGGCTGGAGCCCAGGAGTCAACGGCCAGACCAGGAGATGTAGAGAGACCCTCGTATTGACACCCATCCAAACAGGGGGTCTGAGATCAAGGTGCCCATTGTTCTGGCCACTCTGGAGGCTGAGACTGGAGGATCTCTGAAGCTTGATAATTTGAGTCTGGCAGAGAATGACGGTCGTGTACCCGAGCCCCAGTCAGGGGCCACAGAGTCAGACCCTGTCTCCAAAAACTTCAGAATCTTAGACAGATTCTCAACTGCATGTGCTGTGTTCATAGGTCGAATGGCTTTAGAGCCAGAAACAATGGGATTGTGGGGGAAGAAATGTCCCTGGTTGAGGGATGTGTCCCTGACCTTTCTTGGTGGAAGGTCCTCATTTCCGTGTCAATCTTCGGCCTGACTGAGGCACATTTTTCACCTCAGAGAGGAGAGCTGGCAAGAACCCAGCCAGGGGCAGCCATTCGGGCAGTTGGGGCTGGAAGGTGCCAAGCTTGGGGGACCCTAACATGTGGGGTGGCAGGGGGGAAGGACTGAGGGCAGAATGCAAGAGAATGCATTCTTTCTTTCTTTCTTTCTTTCTTTCTTTCTTTCTTTCTTTCTTTCTTTCTTTCTTTCTTTCTTTCTTTCTCTCTCTCTCTCTCTCTCTCTCTCTCTCTCTCTCTCTCTGTCTCCCTTTCTTTCTTTCCTTACTAGTTTGTCCAGGCTGCTCTCAAATTGAACAACTTGCACCATCCTCTCAGCCTGGGCCACCCAAACTACTGCAGTCATAGGCTTTGTATTTGGTCCGCATCCTGGTCTTACTGCCTGTTCTTGAACTCTGGGTCAGAGGTGAATCTCCCGCCGAGACCTGCCATCAACCAAGATTTTCTGGGTTTTTCCTGGCATCAAGGTGGGAGTTTGTTATGGTGTCCAGCCTGGTCTTGAGTTCCTGAGCTCCAGACATCTTCCCGTCTTGGCCTCCCTGAGTGCGAAGAGACAGATGTGAGTCGCCCAGTCATCCTTGCCTCCCAGAAGGTTTGGGAGTCATGCCCTCCCTTTCCCCCAGGCAGCCCCTGGGAGGAGCATGCAGGTCGATATTTCAAAGGAAGATCAGCCAAGGTGTGGGCGCCCAGGGAGAGACATACCCCTGCACCATGAACTTCCCAAGAGGAGGGTCAGTGAGTGACTCTGGCTGCCATATCTGGGTTCCTGGGTCATCAGACGGGATCGGGTCTCGTGGAGGGGCCCAAGAGGGGTGAGGAGACTGGGTGTGGGGGCTCACATCTGTCATCCCAGTGCTCTGAGAGGCCGAGGCAAGAGGATGGCCTGAGACTGGGGTTTAAGACCAGACCAGGCACCATGGAGAGACGTTGTTTCTATAAGATGCCAAAAATAGTCTGAGTGTGGTAGCATATACCTGTGGTCCAGCCACCCGAGAAGCCATGGTGGAAGGATCACTGGAGCCCAGCCAGTGGAGGCCACAGTGGCTGAGAGTGGACCCCTGCACTCCGGCCTG
>NW_007260257.1:0-2026 GCF_000164805.1 Carlito syrichta | reverse complement strand
CAGTGTTTGCGGTCCAGGGAGTGACAAGGTCTTGTTACTTTGCCCAGGTTGGTCTCAAACTCCTGGGCTCCAGCAGTCCCTCGCCTTGGCATCTCAAAGCCACAGCCCAATTGTCTGCTGATCCACCATCTTTCAGGTACTCTAGTCCCAAGACTGGGGCCTCCTTCTCAAATGATCTCTGTCTGTTCATAAAAGATCACAATTCCATACACAAATGGATGATTTTTTTTTCCTTTTTTCCTTTATTTTTGAGTTGGAATCTAACTCCGTCACCCAGGCTGGAGGAGAGTGGCTCGCTCCAAGACACTGCAGCCTTGGCCCGCTGGGCTCCAGCAAGTCTTTACCTGGCCTTCTGAGGAGCAGGAACAACAGACACGCACCACTACTCCCGGCCCACTTGGGATGGAGGGTTGAGATGAGGTCTCACTGATTTGCTTGGGAAGGTCTTGGCCCACATGCTCAGGCTGGCCACTGGCCTCAGCTCCCAAAGCGCTGGGATGACGAGGATGAGCCCCCGAGCCTGACCTCGATTCTTCATGAAAAACGAACCAGAAGGCCTGATGGAGCATCCCATGCCTGGAATACTAGCACACTGGGAGTCCAAGGCGGGAGGATGGCTGGAGCCCAGGAGTCAACGGCCAGACCAGGAGATGTAGAGAGACCCCCGTATTGACACCCATCCAAACAGGGGGTCTGAGATCAAGGTGCCTATTGTTCCGGCCACTCTGGAGCCTGAGACTGGAGGATCTCTGAAGCTCGAGAATTTGAGTCTGGCAGAGAATGACGGTTGTGTACCCGAGCCCCAGTCAGGGGCCACAGAGTCAGACCCTGTCTCCAAAAACTTCAGAATCTTAGACAGATTCTCAACTGCATGTGCTGTGTTCATAGGTCGAATGGCTTTAGAGCCAGAAACAATGGGATTGTGGGGGAAGAAATGTCCCTGGTTGAGGGATGTGTCCCTGACCTTTCTTGGTGGAAGGTCCTCATTTCCGTGTCAATCTTCGGCCTGACTGAGGCACATTTTTCACCTCTGAGAGGAGAGCTGGCAAGAACCCAGCCAGGGGCAGTCATTCGGGCAGTTGAGGCTGGAAGGTGCCAAGCTTGGGGGACCCTAACATGTGGGGTGGCAGGGGGGAAGGACTGAGGACAGAATGCAAGATAATGCATTCTTTCTTTCTTTCTTTCTCTCTCTCTCTCTCTCCCTTTCTTTCTTCCCTTACTAGTTTGTCCAGGTTGCTCTCAAACTGAACAACTTGCACCATCCTCTCAGCCTGGGCCATCCAAGCTACTGCAGTCATAGGCTTTGCATTTGGTCTGCATCCTGGTCTTACTGCCTGTTCTTGAACTCTGGGTCAGAGGTGAATCTCCTGCAGAGACCTGCCATCAACCAAGGTTTTCTGGGTTTTTCCTGGCATCAAGGTGGGAGTTTGTTATGGTGTCCAGCCTGGTCTTGAGTTCCTGAGCTCCAGACATCTTCCCGTCTTGGCCTCCCTGAGTGCTGAAGAGACAGATGTGAGTCGCCCAGTCATCCTTGCCTCCCAGAAGGTTTGGGAGTCATGCCCTCCCTTTCCCCCAGGCAGCCCCTGGGAGGAGCATGCAGGTCGATATTTCAAAGGAAGATCAGCCAAGGTGTGGGCGCCCAGGGAGAGACATACCCCTGCACCATGAACTTCCCAAGAGGAGGGTCAGTGAGTGACTCTGGCTGCCATATCTGGGTTCCTGGGTCATCAGACGGGATCGGGTCTCGTGGAGGGGCCCAAGAGGGGTGAGGAGACTGGGTGTGGGGGCTCACATCTGTCATCCCAGTGCTCTGAGAGGCCGAGGCAAGAGGATGGCCTGAGACTGGGGTTTAAGACCAGACCAGGCACCATGGAGAGACGTTGTTTCTATAAGATGCCAAAAATAGTCTGAGTGTGGTAGCATATACCTGTGGTCCAGCCACCCGAGAAGCCATGGTGGAAGGATCACTGGAGCCCAGCCAGTGGAGGCCACAGTGGCTGAGAGTGGACCCCTGCACTCCGGCCTG
>NW_007260256.1:6060-7209 GCF_000164805.1 Carlito syrichta | reverse complement strand
CCAGCTAAGTAGTTGTCAGCTAGCTAAGTCAGCTAGATAAGTCAGCTTTCTAATTTATTCAACTGGTTAAGACAGCTAGCTAGCAAGTTAGCTAATGGTTTAAGTCAGCCTGTTAAATCAGGAAGTTAGATAGTTAACTGAAGGGATGAGTCAGCTGGTTGAGTCAGCATCTAGCTAGATAGCAAACGGGTTGAGTCAGCTGGTTGTGTAGGTTAGCTAGTTGGTTAGCTAACGAGTTAAGTCAGGTGGATAAGTCAGATAGCTAGCTAGTTAGCTAGCAAGTTAAATAAGGTGGTTGTGTCAGCTAGCTAGTTTGTTAATGAGTTAAGCCAGATAATTACAAAAGCTAGCTAGCACATTAAATAACGAGTAAGCTAACTAGTTAGCCAGCTGGTTAGCTAGCTGGCAAGCTACTTAAGTCACCTAGTTAAGTCAGCTAGCTTGCCAGCAGGTTAGCTAGGTAATTAGGTAAAGTCAGTTGGCAAGCCAGCAGGCTATGTAGGTAGGTAGTCAGTTAAGTCAACTGGCTAGCCATTAGGTGTCTAGTTATGTCAGCTAGTTAAGACAGCTGAGTATCCATCTGTCTAGCTAGGTAGCTAGTTAGGTAACTCTGCTGATTATGCAGCTGGCTACTTCATTAAGTCAGCTTGTTAAGTCAGCTGGCTAGCCTGCTGACTAGCTAGATAGCTAGGCAATTAAGTCAGCTGGCTAGCCAGCTGGCTAGCTAATTAATTCAGCTAGTTAAGTCAGCTTGCTAGCCAGCTTGCTAGCTAGGTAGTTAGCTAGTAATGTCAGCTGTATAGACAGCTGGCTAGATAGTTGTCACCTAGTTAAGTCAGCTGACTAGCCCACTGGCTAGCTAGGTAGCTTGTTATTTATTCAGCTGGCTAGACAGCTGGATAGCTAGATATGTCACCTAGTTAATTCAGTTTGATAGCCAGATGGCTAGCTATGTAGCAAGCTATTCAATTCAACTGGCTATAAAACACAACAGCTAGTTAAGACAACTAGTTAAGTCAGGTGGCTAGCCAGCTGACCATATAGGTACTGACCTAGATATCTCTGTTCACTAGCTAGTTGGCTAGGTAAGTAAATCAGCTAGTAATGTCAGCTGGCTATCCAGGTGGCTAGATAGTTAGAGAGGTAGTT
>NW_007260256.1:1587-5048 GCF_000164805.1 Carlito syrichta | reverse complement strand
TCTAGGTGTATGTCAAGTTAAGCCGACTGGATAGCAGGCTGGTCAGGTAGGTGGCCAGCTAGTTTAACCAGTTGGCTAGCCAACTGATCAGCAGGGTGACTGCCTGCTTAAGCCAGCTGACTATCTGACTATCCAGCCAATCACTGGCTATTCAAGCTTGCTGACTAGCCAACTGGCCAGCCCACTAGTTGGCTAGCTGGCTGCCTAACCAGCTAGTCATCCAGGTACCTAGCTAGTTAAACCAGCTGGCTAGTCATCTAGTCAACCAGGTATCCAGCTAATTAAGTCAGCTGGCTAGCCAGCTAGCCAGCCAACTGCCTCCTCAGTTAGTTATGTCAGCTAGCTAGCCATCTAGCTAGTTAAGTTAGTTAGCCTGTCTGCTAGCTAGTCAGCTAGCTAGTTAAGTCAGCATGCTAGTTAAATCTGCTAGCCAGCTATCTAGCCAGATAGGTAGCTAGTTAAGACAGCTGGCTAGACAGCTAGATAGCTTGTTTGGTAGCTAGTTATGTCAGCTGGATAACGAGCTACCAAGTCAGCTAGCTAGTTAAGTCAGCTAGCAAATAAGCTAGTTACTTAGATATCTAATCCGCTAGCAACTCAGCTAGCTGGTCAGCTAATTAGTGGGCTCGTTTGCTTTCCATCAGATCACCTAACTAGTCGGCTCCCTCGCCTGCCAACTGGTCTGCCAATTAGCTCACTCACCAGCCAACAGGTCAACTAACTTGTTGGCTCACTCCCAAGCCAACAGGACAGCTAACTTGCTGCCTTGCTTGCAGGCCACTAGTTAAGTCAGTTCACCAGTTCGCTCGCTTGCAGGTCGACTAGTTAAGGCAGCTCACCCATCGGGTCACTTGCTGGCCAATTAGATAAGTCAGCTCACCAGTCGGCTTACTCGTCGAATGACTTGTTAATTCTTCTGATCAGTCGACTCACTCACCAGCCGAGTAGTTAAGTCAGCTGACAAGTTGACTCACTCACAGGCCAACTAGTTAAGTCAGCTGACCAGTTGGCTCACTCACCGACTGACTAGTTAAGTCAGCTTACCAGTCAGCTCACTCGCCAGCTGACTAGTTAAGTCAGCTAGCCTGTCGGCTCTCTATCCTGCCAACTAGTTAAGTCAGCTAACCAATTGACCAACTAGTCAACCAACTTGTCAGCTGACAAGGTAGCTCAGCTAAATAGTCGGCTGACAAGTTATGTCAGCTAACCTGTCAGTCAACTAGTCTGCTGACTAATTTGGTCAGAAAACCAGCAGGCAACAAGTTAACCTTTCTAAATAGTTAGTCAGCTAGTTAACCCAGCTAGCTAACTCATTAGTCAGCTAGTTAACTCAGCCAACAAATTGGCCGACTAATCGGCCGACTTGTTAAGCTAGCTAACATGTTGACCGAGTAGTCAGTCAATGTGTTAAACCAGCTAATTTGTCAGCCAACTCATCAGCCAAAAAGGTAAGTCACCTAGCTAACTTGTTAATCAACTAGTCAAGTCAGCTAGCCAACTCGTTTGCCAACAAGTTAAAACAGCTAACTCATTAACCAACTCATTAAGTCAGCTAGCTATCTCATTATCCAACTAGGTAAGTCAGTTAGCTAAGTCAGCTAGCTCACTAGTTAGCTAACTATTTAAGTCAGCTATGTAAGTCTGCTACCTAACTAGTTAACTAATTATTAATTCAGCTAGTTGTTCAACTAGTCAAATAGTTATTAAACTATTTAATTCAGGTAGTTAAGTCAGCTAGCTAAATAGTTAAGACAGCCAGTTAAGTCAGCTAGCTATATAGTTAAGTCAGCTAGCTATCAGCTAGTAAGTCAGTTTTCTAAATCAGTCAGCTGGTTAAGACATCTAGCTAACTAGTGAGCTAACAAGTTACATCAGCAGATTGAGGCAGGTAGCTAGCTAGTTAACTAACAGGTTAAATCAGCTGGTTGATTCAGCTAGCTAGCTAGTTAGCAAAAGGGTTGAGTCAGCTGGTTGAGTAGGCTAGCTAGCTAGTTTGCTAACGAGTTCAGTCAGCTGGATGCATTAAGTCAGATGATTAAGTCACCTAGCTAGCATGTTAAATAATGAGTAAGCTAACTAGTTAGCAAGCTGGTTCAGTCAGTTAGAAAGCTAGGCTACTATTTAAGTCAGTTTGTTAACTAGGCTGCTAGCTAGTTAGCTAAAAATTTAAGTCAGCTGGCTAGCTAGGTTGCTAGTTAGTTAAGTCAGCTAGTTAAGTAAGCTGGCTAGCCAGCTGGCTAGTTAGGTAGTGAGGTAGTTCAGTCAGTTGTCTACCTAGCTGGTTAGCTGGTTAATTCAGTTAGGTGAGAGAATTGGCTAGCCAACTGGCACTGTAGGTCACTAGATAGTTAAATCAGCTAGATGGCTAACTGGCTAGCTAGTGATGTTAGCGAGTTAAGTCAGCTGACTAACCAGCTGGCTAGCTGGCTAGCTAGCTAGTTAAATCAACTGGCTAGATAGTGAGCTACCTAATTAAGTAAGCTACTTAAGTCAGCAAACTTGACAGCTTGTTAGCTAGGTATCTAGTTAGAAAAGTAAGCAGGTAAGCCAGCAGGCTACATAAGTAGCTAGCAAGTTAACTCAGTTGGCTATCCAGCTGGCTAGCTAGGTAGCTAGGCAGTTAGGTCAGCCTGTTAGCCAGATGGCTAACTAGTTGTCACCTATTTAAATCAGCTGGCAAGACAGCTGGCTAGCTATTAAGCTAGATAGTTAAGTCAGCTTTATAGCCTGCTGGCTAGTTATTTAAGTCACCTAATTAAGTCAGCTGGTTAGCTAGGTTGCTTGCTAATTAAGTGAGCTGGCTAGACAGATGACAAGCTACTTAAGACAACTAGTTAAATCAGATGGCTAGCCATCTGGCTAGCTATATAGCAAGATAGTTAATTCAGCTGACTAGCAAGCAGGCCAGCTATTTAAGTCAGCTAGTTAAGTCAACTGGGTAGCCAGCTGGCTAGCAAGGTAGTGAGCTAGTTAACTCAGTTGACAAGCCAGCTGGCTACCAAATTAAGACAGCTAGTTAGGTCAGTTGGCTAGCGAGCTAGTTAACTAGGTAGATAGATAGTTATGTCAGCTGACTAGACAGCTGGCAAGCTAGTTAAGTCAGCTAGTTGAATCAGCTGGCTAGCCAGTTGGCTAGCTGGTTATGTCAACTAGTTAAATCAGCTGGCTAGCCAGTTGATTTGCTAGGTAGCAAGGTAGTTAAGTCAGCTGTCTAGCCAGCTGGATAGCCAGTTAAGTCAGCTAGTTAATCAGCTGGATTCCCTGCTGGATAACTACGAAGCTAGCTAGTTAAATCAGCTGGCTAGCCAGCTGGCTAGCTGGTTAAATCAGCTAATTAATTCAGTTGGCCACCCAGCTGTGTAGGTAAAGTCAACTAGTTAAGTAGCTTGTTAGCCAGCTGGCTAGCATGTTAAGTGAGCTAGTTAAGTCAACTGGTCAGCCAGAAGGCTACCTAGGTAGCT
>NW_007260256.1:0-1120 GCF_000164805.1 Carlito syrichta | reverse complement strand
GGCTAGCTAGTTAAAAAACTATTTACATCAGATGGGAAGCCAGCTGGCTTTCTAGTTATTTCAGCTAGTTAAGTCAGCAGGCAAGCTAGGAAGCTAGCTAGTTAAGTCAGCTAGATATGTCAGCTACTTGCTAGTTAAGTCAGCTAGCTAGTAATTTTGCTAGCTAGGTAGCTACCTACTTATGTCAGCTGTCTTGCAAGCTGGCTAGCTAGTTGTCACCCAGTTAAGTCAGCTGACTAGCCAACTTGCTAGGTAGGTAGCTTGCTAGTTAAGTCAGCTGGCTAGAAAGCTGGCTAGCTAGATAAGTCACCTAATTAATTCAGCTGGATAGCCAGCTGGCTAGCTATGTAGCAAGCTAGTTAATTAAACTGACTAGAAGCAGGCCAACTAGTTATGACAGATAGTTAAGTCAGCTGGCTAGCAAGCTGGCTAGCTAGGTAATGACCTAATTAAGTCAGTTGGTTAGCCAGCTTGCTAGCTAATTAAGTCAGTTAGTTAAGTCAGCTGGCTATCCAGGTGGCTAGAGAGGTAGAGAGCTAGTTAAGTCAGCTGTCTAACCAACTGAATAACTAGTTAAGTCAACTAGTTTAGTCACCTGTCTGGTCAGCTGCCTAGATCATTAATCACCTAGTTAAGTCAGTTGGCTAACCAGCTGGCTAGCTATTTCAGTCACCTCGTTAAGTCTGTTGCCTAACCAGCTCGCTAGCTAGTTAAAAAGCTAGTTAAGTCAGATGGGTACACAGCTGGCAATCTAGTTATTTCCGTTTGTTATGTCAGTTGGCTAGCTAGTTAGCTAGTTATGTCAGCTATTTATGTGAGCTAGCTAGTGAGTTATGTCAGCTAGGTAATTCGGCTAGCTAGCTAGATAGCTAGCTAGGTAGCTAGTTAATTATTTCAGCTAGCAAATTCAACTGGCTATCTAGGTAGCTAGCTAGTTAAGTCAGCTAGTTAAGTCAGCTACTTAAGTCAACTGGCTAGCTAGTTAAGTCAGCTAGTTAAGCCAGCTGGTTAGCCAGCTGCCTAGCTTGGTAGCTAGCTAGTTAATTCATCTGGCTAGCAGCTAGTTAGGTGATTAAGTCATCTAGTAAGTCAGCTCGCTAGCCAGCTGGTTATCTAGGTA
>NW_007260255.1:5267-11020 GCF_000164805.1 Carlito syrichta | reverse complement strand
AAGTCAGCTGAGGAGTCGACTCACTCACCGGCTGACTAGGTCAGTCAGCTTACCTGTTGGAACATTCACTGGACAATTATTTAAATCAGCTCACATGTCAGCTCACTCGCCAGCCGACTAGTTACGTCAGCTAACCGGTCGGCCGCCTAGTCGGTCAACTAGTTAAGTCAGAAAACCAATCGACTGAATAGTCGGCAAACTTGTCAGCCAAGAATTTAGCTCAGTTAACTAGTTGCTGACAAAATAGGTCATCTAACTTATCAGCCTACTTATTGGCCGACTAGTTAGATCAGCACACCAGCTGTCCAATAGTTAACTGAGCTGACTATTTGGCCAACTCGTCAGTCAACACTCTAATCCAGCTAGCTAGTCTGCCGACTAGTTGGCCAACATGTTAAGCCAGCTAACAAGTCAGTCGTGTAGTCAGTCAATGTGTTAAAACAGCTAACTCTTCTACCGACTCATCAACCAAGTTGTCACCTAGCTAACTCGTTAATGAGCTAGTTAAGTTAACTAGTTAAATTGTTTGCAAACTAGTTAAAACAGATACCTAACTCCTTAACCACTCGTTAAGTCAGCTAGCTATCTCGTTAGCCAGCTTGTTAAGTCAGCTAGTTAAGTCAGCTAGCTCAGTAGTTAGCTAACTATTTAAGTCAGCTACTTAAGTCTGCTACGTAACTAGTTAGTTAATTAGTTAAGTCAGCTAGTTATTCATCTAGATAAATAGTTAGCTAGCAATATAATTCAGGTATTTAAGTCAACTAGCTAACTAGTTAAGTCGGCCAGTTAAATCAGTTACCTAAATAGTTTAGTCACCTACCTAATTCAGCTAGTTAAGTCAGCTTTCTAATAAAATCAGCTGGTTTAGACAGGTAGTTAGCTAGTTAGCTAATGGGTTAAGACAGCAGGTAGAGTCAGATAGTTAGCTAGGTAACTGACGTGTTAAGTCAGCTGGTTGAGTCATCTAGCTACATAGTTACCAAACGGATTGTGTCAGCTGGTTGAGTAAGCTAGCTAGCTAATTAACTAACGAGTAAAGTCAGCTGGATGAGTCAGCTAGCTAGCCAGTTAGCTAACGAGTTATCAACGGCTTGAGCAACCTAAGAAGTTCGTTAGCTACAGAGTTACGATGGATAAGTCAGTTATATCGCACATTAGATAACGGGTAAGCTAAATAGTTAGCTAGTTAGTTAAGTCAGGTAGCTAGCTATGCAGCTAATTATTTAAGTCAGCTTGTAGCGAGGTAGCTAGCTAACTAGATAAATGTTTAAATCAGCTGGCAGCTAGGTAGCTAGCTAGGTAGCCAACTATTTATATCATCTGTCTTGCTAGGTAGCTAGCTCATTAATTCAACTAATTAAATCAGCTGGCTGGCCAACTGGCTAGCTAGGTGGCGAGGTAGTTAAGTCAGTTGGCTAACCAACTGGCTAGCTGGTTAATTCAGCCAGATGAGAGAGCTGGCTAGCTAACTGACAAGGTAGGTAGTTAGCTAGTTAAGTAAGCTTGATAGCTACCTGGCTAGATAGTGATGTCTTCGAGTTAAGTAAGCTAGCTAGCCAACTGGCTAGCTGGTTAAGTCAGCTAGTTTAGTCAACTGTCTAGACAGTTGGTTAGCTAGGTAGCTAGCTAGATAAGTCAGCTTGCTTGCCAGCAGGCTAGCTGTTCAAGTCAGCTAGTTAAGTGAGCTGGCTAGCCTACTGGCAAGGTAGGTAGCTAGCTAATTAAGTGAGCTGGCTAGCCAGCTTACTAGCTTGTCAGCTAGGTAAGTCAGTTGGCTAGTCAAGTTGTTTGATAGGCAGCCAGCTAATTAAGTCAGCTGGATAGCCAGCTGACTAGCTGGTTAACTCAGCTAGTTAAGACAGATGGAAAATGGTTGGCTAGCTAGTAAATTCAACTCATTAAGTCAGTTGTCTATACAGCTGGTTAGTTAGTTAAAAAGCTAGTAAAGTCAGATTGCTATCCATCAGGTTAGCCAGTTGTTTCAGCTAGTTGTCAGCTGTCTAGCAAGGAAGCTAGCTATATAAGTCAGCTAGTTATGTCACCCAGTTAGCTAGTTAAGTTAGCTAGTTAAGACAACTGGCTAGCTAGGTAGCTAGCTGGTTAAGTCAGCCAGTTAAATCTAGCTAGTTTTCTAGCTAGATTAGGCAGTGAGCTATGTCAGCAGATTAGACAGCTGCCTAGCTTGGTAACTAGCTATTTAAATCAGTTGGTTAGCCAGTTAGCTACCTAGTTAAGTAACCTAGTTAAGTCAGCTCACTAGCCAGCTTGTTAGGTAGGTAACTAGGTAGTTAAATCAGCTGGAAAGACAGCAGGCTACATAGTTAGCTAGCTAGTTAACTCAGTTGGCTATCCATCTGTCTAAGTAGGTAGTTAGGCAGTAAAGTCAGCCTGCTAGCCAGCTGGCTAGCTACGTAAGTCATCTAATTAAATCAACTGGCTAGACAGCTGAGTAGCTAAGTAGCTAGATAAGTCAACTCTCCAGCCCTCTGGATAGCTAGATAAGCCATCTAGTTAAGTCAGCTGGATATCCAGCTGGCTAGCTAGATGGCTTGAATTTAAGTCAGCTGTTTATTCAGCTCACTAGCTAGTTAAGTCACCTATTAAAGTCAGCTAGCTAGCCAGCTGGCTAGCTATAAAGAGAGCTAGTTAAGCCAGTGGTCTAGCAAGCAGGCCAGCTAATTAAGTCAGCTGGCTAGCCAGCTAGCTAGTTAATTATGTCAGCTAGTTAAATCTGCTGACTAACCAGCTAGCTAGCTAGGGAGAGCTAGTTAAGTCAGCTGCTTAACCAGCTAACTAGTTAAGTCAGCTTGTTGTGCCAGGTTGCTACCTGGTTAAGTCAACTAGTTAAGTTTGTTGGCTAGCCAGCTGGATAGCTATGTACCAAGCCAGTTAAGTCAGCTGGTTAGCCACATCGCTAGCTAGTTAAGTCAGCTAGTTAATTTATCTGGCTTCTCATCTGCCTAGGTAGGTAGCTAGCTAGTTAAGTCAGCTGGCTAGCAATCTGGTTAGCTGGTTAAGTCACCTTGTTAATTCAGCTAACCAACCAGCTGGCTAGATAGTTAAATCAGAGAGACAAGTCAGTTGGCTAGCCAGTGAGTCTTTTAGTTAAGTCAGCTGTGTAGCCAGTTGTCTATCTTGGTAGCTAGATATTTAATCAGCTGACTAGCCAGATGGCTAGCTAGTTAAGTCACTGGGTTAAATCAGCTCGCTAGCCAGTTTGTTAGCTAGGTAGCTAGGTAGTTAATTCAGTGGGCAAGCCATTGGTATATCTCAGTAGCTAGCTAGTTAAGTCAGCTGACTAGCCACCAGTTTAGCTAGAGATGTCAGCTAGTTGTGTCAGCTGACTAGCCAGCTATCTAGCTAGGTAGAGAGTTAGTTAAGTCAGCTGCTTGGCCAACTGGCTAACTAGTTAAGTAAGCTTGTTGAGTCAGCTGGTTAGTCAGGTGGTTAGCTGGTTAAAGCAACTATTTAATTCAGCTGGCTAGCAAGCCTGCTGTCTAGGTAGCAAGCTTGTTAAGTCATCTGGCTAGCCAGCTGTTTAGCTAGTTACATCAACTAGTTAATTCAGCTTGCTTCCTAGCTGACTAGCTTGGTAGATAGCTAGTTGAGTCAGCTGGATAGTCAGTTGGATAGCTGGTTAAATCAGCAAGTAATTCAGCTGGCCAGCCAGCCTGCTAGCTAGTTAAATCAGCTAGTTAAGTCAGCTGGCTAGCCAGCAGGCTAGCTGGTTAAGACAGCTAGTTAAGTCAGCTGGCCATTCAGCTTTCTAACTAAGTAGCTAGCTAGTTACATCATCGATTTAAGTCAGCTGGCTAGCTAGGTAACTAGCTAGATAAGTCAGCTAGTTAAGTCAGCTTGCTAGCTAGTTAAGACAGTTATTTAAGTCAGCTGGCTAGCCAGGTGCCTATCGTGGTAGCTATCTAGTTAAGTCAGGTGGCTACCCAGCTGGATAGCTAGTTAAGTCACCTAGTTAAGTCAGTTCACTGACCAGCAGTTTAGCTAGGTAGTTATTAGTTAAGTCAGTTGGCAAGCCAGTGAGTTATGTAGGTAGGTAGCTACTTAAGTCAGCTGTCTAGCCTTTAGGCTATCTAGTTATGTCAACTAGTTAAATCAACTGGCTATCCAACTGTCTAGCTAGGTAGATAGGTAGTTAAGTCTACTGGCTAGCCAGCTGGCTGCATCGTTAAGTAAGCTAATTAAATCAACTGGCTAGGCTGCTGGCTAGCTAGGTAGCTAGGCCATTAAGTCAGGTGGCTAGACAGTTGGCCAGCTAGTTAAGTCAGCTACTTTAGTCAGCTGGTTAACCTGCTGGTTAGACAGTTAAGCCAGCACATTAATTCATTTGTCTAGCTAGCTGGCTAGCTAGATAAAAACTATTTACGTCAGATAGGAAAACAGCTGGCTCGCTAGTCATTTCAGTTAGTTAAGTCAGCTGGCAAGCTTGGAAGCTAGCTAGTTAAGTCAGCTAGATATGTCAGTTGGCTAATTAAGTCAGCTAGTTAAGTCAGCTCGCTAGACAGCTTGCTAGCTAGGTAGTTAGCTAGCTATGTCACCTGTATAGCAAGCTGGGTAACTAGTTAAGTCACCTAGTTAAGTCAGCTGACTAGCCAGCTGGCTAGGTAGGTAGATTGCTAGTTAAGTCAGTGGGCTAGACAGTTGTCTAGCTAGATAACTCACTAGTTAAACCAGCTGGATAGCCAGCTGGCTAGCTATGTAGCAAGCTAGTTAGTTCAACTGGTAGAAGGCAGGGCAGCTAGTTACGACAGCTAGATAAGTTAGCTGTTTAGCAAGCTGGTTAGCTAGGTAGTTAGTTAGTTAAGTCAGCTGGCAAGCCAGTGGGATACATAGGTAGCTAGATAGTTAAGTCAGCTGGCTAGCCACCTGGCTATCTAGTGATGTCAACTAGTTAAGTCAGCTGGCTAGCCAGCTAGCTAATGAGTTAAGTCACTTATTTGAGACAGCTAGCTAGTCAACTGGCTAGTTTGTTAAGTCACTTATTTAATTCAAATGGCTAGCCAGATGGCTAGCCATGTAGTTAGCAAGTTAAATCAGCTGGCTGGCCAGCTGGACAGTTGGTTAAGTCAGCTTGTTAAGTTAGCTGGCTAGTCACCTGTCTAGGTAGGTAGCTAGCTAATTAAGTCAGCTGGCTAGCCGGCTTCCTAACTAGTTAAGTCAATGAGTTAAGTGAGCTGGTTAGTCGTCTGGATCACTTGGTGGCTCACTAGTTAAGTCAGCCTGCTAACCAGATGGCTATCCAGTTACCTCAGCTAGTCACGAATGCTGCCGAGGCAACTGGCTAGCTAGGTGACTGGCAAATTAAGCCATCTAGTTAGCAGGATGGTCAGGTAGGTGGCCAGCTATTTAAGCTGGCTGGCTAGCCAGCTGACCAGCAAGGTTGTGGGCTATATAAGCTGGCTGGCTATTCCACTGTACAACCAGCCATCTGGCTATTTAAACCAGGTGGATAGCCATGTGGCCAGTCCACTGTCTAGATTGCTGACTGTCTAGCCAGTTAGTGAGTCAGTTAGCTAGCTAGTTAAGACAGCTGGCTAGCCCTATAGCCAGCCAACTAGTTAGTCAGCAAGTTAATTCAACTATCAAGCCAGCTAGCTAGTTAAGGGAGCTAGCATGTCAGCAAACTATTCAGGTACCTAGTTAAGACAGCTAGTTAGTCAGTTGCTAGTCAGCTAGCCAGTTATATCAGCTAGCCATTCAGCTAGCTAGTGAGGTAGATAGTTAAGTCAGCTAGCCAT
>NW_007260255.1:4778-5247 GCF_000164805.1 Carlito syrichta | reverse complement strand
TAGCCAGCTGGCTGCATCATTAAGTAAGCTAATTAAATCAACTGGCTAGGCTGCTGGCTAACTAGGTAGCTAGGCCATTATCAGGTGGCTAGACAGTTGGTCAGCTAGTTAAGTCAGCTACTTTAGTCAGCGGTTAACCTGCTTGTTAGACAGTTAAGCCAGCACATTAATCCATTTGTCTAGCCAACTGGCTAGCTAGATAAAAACTATTTACGTCAGATAGGAAAACATCTGGCTCGCTAGTCATTTCAGTTAGTTAAGTCAGCTGGCAAACTTGGAAGCTAGCTAGTTAAGTCAGCTAGATATGTCAGTTAGTTAGCTAATTAAGTCAGCTAGTTAAGTCAGCTAGCTAGACAGCTTGCTAACCAGGTAGTTAGCTAGCTATGTCACCTGTATAGCAAGCTGGGTTGCTAGTTAAGTCACCTAGTTAAGTCAGCTGACTAGCCAGTTGGCTAGGTAGGTAGATTGC
>NW_007260255.1:0-4758 GCF_000164805.1 Carlito syrichta | reverse complement strand
CAACTATCAAGCCAGCTAGCTAGTTAAGGGAGCTAGCATGTCAGCAAACTATTCAGGTACCTAGTTAAGACAGCTAGCTAGTCAGGTTGCTAGTCAGCTAGCCAGTTAAATCAGCTAGCCATTCAGCTAGCTAGTGAGGTAGATAGTTAAGTCAGCTAGCCATCTAACTAGCCAGTTAGCTAGCTAGTCAAGTCAGCTAGCTATAAAGCTAGATAGTTTGTTTGCTACATAGTAATGTCAGCTAGATAGCCAGCTATCTAGTCAGCTAGCTAGTTAAGTCAGCTAGCAAATCAGCTAGTTACTTAGCTAACTAGTCAGCTAGCAACTCAGCTAGCTGGTGAGCTAACTAGTGGGCTCCATCGCTTTCCATCAGGTTAGCTAACTAGTTGGCTGGCTCGACTGCTAACAGGTAAACAAACTAGTCAGCATACTCACCAGCCAAGAGGTCAACTCACTTGTCAGCTCGCTCACAGTTCAACAGGTCAGCTAAGTAGTCAGCTTGCTTGCCAGCAGACTAGTTAAGTCAGCTCACCAGTTGACTTACTCGCCAGCTGACTAGCTATGGCAGTGCTTGCGTTGGCTCACTTGCCGGCCGAATAGTTAATTCAGCTGAACATTAGGCTCACTCACAGCCTGACTAGTTAAGTCAGCTCACCTGTCGGATCCCACGCCAGCCGACTAGTTAAGTCAGCTAACCGGTCGGCATACTAGCCGGCCAACTAGTTAAGTCAGCTAATCAATCAGTCAACTAGTGGGCCAACTTGGCAGTTGACTAGTTAGGCCAGCTAATTATTCGGCCAACTATTCAACCGAATAATTAGGCCAGCAAACTAGCCAGTCAATTACTTAACCAAGCTAACAACGGGGCCAACTCCTCTGCCAACTAGTTATCCAAGCTAAATAGTGGGCGAATTTGTCGGCCAACTTGTTAAGCCAGCTAACAGGTAGGTCAGAAAACGTGTTAACACAGCTAACTAATCTGCCAACTCATCAGACAAGTTAAGTCACCCGGCTAACTCATTAACCAACTAGTTAAGTCAGCTATTTTACTCATCTACCAACTAGTTACAACAGTTATCTAACTCATTAACCTTCTCGTTAATTCAGATAGTTATCTTGTAAGCTAACTAGTTATGTCAGCTAGCTAAGTGAGCTAGCTAAGTAGCTAGCTAGGGAATTCAGCAAGGTAAGTCATCTAACTCACTAGTTAACTAATTATTTAAGTCAGATACTTAAGTCTGCTACCTAATTCGCTTGCTAATTAGTTAAGTCAGCTCATTATTCACCTAGTTAAATAGTTAGCTAAATATTTAATACACGTTAAGTCAACAGATAACTAGTTAAGTCACCCAATTAAGTCAGCTAGCCAAATAGTTAAGTCAGCTAGTTAAGTCAGCTATTAAGTCAGCTTTCTAATTTAGTCAGCTGGTTAAGATATCCAGCTAGCTAGTTAGCTAAAGTTTTAAGTCAGCAGGTTGAGTCAGGTTGTTAGCTAGTCAACTAATGGGTTACATCATCTGGTTTAGTCAGCTAGCTAGCTAGTAAGCAAACGAGTTGAGTCAGCTGCTTGAGTAGGCTAGCTAGATACATAGCTAATGAATTAATTCAACTGGATGAGTCAGCTAGTCAGCTCATTAGCTAACGAGTTAAGTCAGATGATTATGTCACCTAGCTAGCACGTTAGATAACGATTTAGCTAACTAGTTTTCTAGCTGGTTAAGTCAGCTAGCCAGCAAGGAAGATTAATATTAAGTCAACTTGTTAGCTAGTTAGCTAGTTAGCTAATTAAGTCAGTTAGCTAACTATATAGCTAGCTAGTTAGCTAACTATTTAAGTCAATTGGCTAGCTAGGTAGCTGCTAGTTAAGTAAGTTACCTAAGTCAGCTTCCTAGCCAGCTGGCTAGCTAGGTAGCGAGCTAGTTAAGTCTGTTGGCTAGCCAGCTGGCTAGCTGGTTAATTCGGCTAGTTAAGATAGCTGGCTAGCCAGCCGGGCTTGGTGGCTCAGCCTGTAATCCTGTGCCTTTGGGAGGCCGAGGTGAGTGAATTGCCTGAGCCCGCGGGTTCGAGACCCACCTGGGCAGCGAGACCTCATCTCTACGATTAATCAAAAAATCAGCCAGGCATGGTAGCACATGCCTGTAATTCTGGCTACTCGGAAGGCTGAGGTGGAAGGATTGGCAGAGCCCAACAGGTCAAGGCTGTGGTGGCTGGGAGCGGCCACTGCACTCCAGTCTGGGTGACAGAGTGAGACTCCAACTCAAAAAAAAAAGATAGCTGGCTAGCCAACTG
This sequence comes from Carlito syrichta, assembly GCF_000164805.1. Taxonomy (NCBI): domain Eukaryota; kingdom Metazoa; phylum Chordata; class Mammalia; order Primates; family Tarsiidae; genus Carlito; species Carlito syrichta. The sequence goes on along the minus strand of NW_007260255.1, from coordinate 2,469 downwards.
CATAGGTATGTAGCTAGCTAGGTAAGTCAGCTAGAAAGCTACTTTCTAGCTAGTGATATCAGCGAGTTAAGCCAGTTGGCTAGACAACTGGCTAACTGGTTAAGTCAGCTAGTAAATTCTGCTGTCTAGAAAGCTGGCTAGCTAGGAAGCTAGCTAGACAAGTCAGCTTGCTAGCCAGCAGGATAGATGTTCAAGTCAGGTAGTTAAGTCAGCTGGCTAGCCTGCTAGCTACGTACATAGCTAGCAAATTAAGCGTGGTGGCTAGCCAACTTGCTAGCTTAAGTCAGCTAGGTAAGTCAGTTGACTAGCCTGCTGGCTAGATAGGTAGACAGCTAGTTACGTCTACTGGCTATCCAGCTGACTAGCTGGTTTATTAAGCTACTTAAGTCAGCTGACAACGAGCTGGCTAGCAAGTTGTCAGCTAGTTAAGTCAGGTTGCAACTGCTGGCTGGCTAGTTATTTCAGTTAGTTATGTCAGATGGCTAGCTAGGAAGCTAGCTATATTCACCAGCTAGCTATGGTAGCTAGGTAGCTAGTTAAGTCAGCTGCTTAAGTCAGCTGCCTAGCTAGGTAGCTTGCTAGATAGCTAGGTAGTTAAGCCAGCTAGATAAGGCAGCTGGCTAGCTAGGTAGGTAGATGAGTAAGTCATCTAGTTAAGTCAGCTTGCCAGCTAGTTAAGTCAGCAAGTTAAATCAGTTCGCTAGCCAGCTGCCTAGCTGGGTAGCTACCTGGTTAATTCAGCTGGCTAGCCTGTTATATATCTTTTCAAGTAACCTAGTTAAGTCAGCTCACTAGCCAGTTGGTTACCTAGGTACCTAGTTAGTCAAGTCAGCTGTCAAGCAGGTGGGATACATAAGTAGCAAGCTAGTTAACTCAACTGGCTATCCAGCTGGCTAGGTACATAAGCTGTTAAGTCAGCCTTCTAGCAAGCAGTCTAGCTAGTTGTCACCTAGTTTAGTAAGATGACTAGACAGATGGCTACCTAGGTAACTAGATAGTTAAGTCAGCTGTCTAATCCACTGGCTAGCTTGTTAAGTCACCTAGGTAAGTCAGCTGGCTAGCCAGCTGGCTAGCTAGGTGGCTTGATAATTAAGTCAGCTGACTAGAAAGCTGGCTAGTTAGTTAAGTCACCAAATTTAGTCAACTGGCTAGCCAGTTCGCTAGATATATAACAAGTTAGTTAATTCAGCTGAGTAGCAAGCAGGCCAGCTATTTAAGTCAGCTAGTTAAGTCAGCTGGTTTGCCAACTGTCTAGGTAGGTAGTGAGCTACTTAAGTCAATTGACTAGCCAGCTGGCAAGTTAATTATGTCAGTTATGCAAGTCAGCTGGCTAGCCAGCTGCTTGCTAGGTAGTGAGCTAGTTAAGTCAGCTGGCTAACTAGTTAATTCAGCTAGTTGTGTCAGTTGGCTAGTCAGCTGGATAGCAGGTTATGTCAACTATTTATGTCAGCTGGCTTGCCAGCTGGGTATCTAGGTCGCAAGCTAGTTAAGTCAGCTGGCTAGCCAGCTGGCTAGCTATTAAAATCAGCTAGTTAATTCAGCTGGCTTCCCAACTGGCTAGCTAGGTAGCTAACTAGTTACTTCAGATGGCTAGCCAGCTGGCAAGATGGTTTCATCAGCTAGTTAATTCAGCTGGCCAGGCAGCTGACTAACTGGATAAGACAACTAGTTAAGTCAGCTGGCTAGCCAGCTGGCTAGCTGGATAAGTCAACTAGTTAAGTCAGCTGGTGTGTCAGCTGGCTAGCTAGGTAGCTAGCTAGTTAAGTCAGCTAGTAGGTCAGCTGGTTAACTAGGTATCTAGCTATTTAACTCAGTTAGTTTAGTCAGCTGGCTAGCCAGCTACCTAGCAGGATACCAGCTAGTTAAAACAGTTGGCTAGCAATCTGGCAAGTTAGTTAAGTAACGTAGTTGAGACAGCTTCTTGACCAGGAGGATAGTTAGGTAGTTAGGTAGTTAAATCAGTTGTCAAGCCAGAGGACTATGTAGGTTGGTAGCTAGTTAAGTGTGCTGGCAAGCCATCAGGCTATCTAGTTATATCAGCTAGTTAAGTCATCTGGCTATGAAGCTGTCTAGCCATGTAGGTAGTTAAGTCTGCTAACTAGCCAGCTAGCTACTTATTTGTCAGCTTGTTAAGTCAGCTGACTAGGCTGCTAGGTATCTAGGTAACTAGGTGGTTAATTTAGCTGGCTAGCCAGCTGGCCATCTAGTAAAGTCAGCTAGTTTACTCAGCTGGCTAACCAACTGTCTAGCTAGATTAATCAGCTGGTGAAGTCAGTTTCTAGTCAACTGACTAGCTAGTTAAAAAGGTGGTTATGTCAGATGGGTAGCCAGCTGACTAACTAGTTATTTCAGCTAATTGTGTCAGCTGGCTAGCTAGGTAGATAGGCAACTAAGTCAACTGGCTAACCAGCTGTCTAGCTAGTTAAGTCAGATAGCAAAGACAGCTGGCTAACCAGCATGCTAGCTAGG
>NW_007260254.1:9993-10656 GCF_000164805.1 Carlito syrichta | reverse complement strand
CACACCTGAAACCCCAGCACTCTAGAAGACTGAGGCGGGAATATGGCAGGAATCCTAGAGCCCAAGCCAACCCAGGCCGTGCAGGGAGACCACGTCTCCGCACCCATCAAAACAGGAGTTCTGGAGTCAAGGTGTACTTCATCCTGGCCACTCTGGAACCTGAGAAAGGAGGATAACCAGAGCCCACTATTTCAAAGATAGCATGATCAATGGTCATTTCTCCTTGCCCCATCCATGGACACAGAGCCAGACCCTATCTCCAAAAACATCAGTATTGTAGACAGATTCTCAACTGCACATGGTGTGTCAGAGGGAGACTGGCTTTAGAGCCAGGAAAAATGGAATTGGGGGAAAGGAATGTCCCCGTGTGAGGAATGTGGCCCTGGCATCTCTTGGCGGTAGGACCTCATTACCGAGTTGGAGGTTTGGTCCGTCTTGGGCACATTTCCTACCTTGGAGAGGAGAGCCGGCAAGACCCCAACAAGGGAGCCTCAGGAAATCCTAGACCAAAGTGGGGGAAGCCATGGGGCAATTGGGGCTGGAAGGTGCTGAGCCTGTGGGACCCTCTCATGCTGGGGGGCCTGAGGGGGAAGGACTGAGGGCAGAACGTTTGTAGGAGAATGGATTCCTTTCTTTCTTTCTTTCTTTCTTTCTTTCTTCCTT
>NW_007260254.1:0-9038 GCF_000164805.1 Carlito syrichta | reverse complement strand
GGGGGTTTCACGCCTGTCATCCTGGCACTATCAAAGTCTGAGATGAGAGGATGGCCTGAGCCCTCAGGTGTGAGACCAGCCCGGGCAACTTGGTGAGACCTCGTCTCTACAAGAAGCGAAAAAAATGAGTCGAGCGCGGTGGCGCACGTTTATCATTGCATCCACTAAGAAGTCTGCAGCACAAGGATAGCCAGAGGCCAGTCAGTGGAGGCCAAGGTGCCCGAGAGTGGGCCACTGCACTCTGGCCTGGGAAACAGAGTGGGACTCTGACTCAGAATAATAATATCAACCACCTCCATCACCACAACCACAGGCCAGGCTCAGGGGCTTAGCCTGGTCTTCCAGTCCTTCAGAGGCCCAGGAGAGGGGACAACCTGATGGTGTGTGTTCAACACCATCCTGGGGTATGGGGTGAGAACTTGTCTTGGTCAGCAACAATAAGTCCTAATATTAGCCAGGCTTGGTGGTGCTGGCCTGTGGTTCCAGCCACTCGGGGGTCTGAGAGGGGAGGTTCACCTGAGCCTGGCAGGTGGATTCTGCCATGACAGTGAGCGTGCCCCTTCACTCCGATCTTGGAGACACAGCGTGATTCCGACTCCAAATAATAATAATCACCACAACCACCACCACCACAACCCCTGCCACCCAGTGCAAGAAGACACCCTCAGGGATGTAAGAGGAAAAGGCACTTTTCCACCTGTCGTTTGTGGGAGGTTTCAAAGGTGGCTACCGTGCATGTCCATCCCACACCTTCGACCCTGCAACCCAGAAGGCCTCCCTCCACCCTCCACACTCGTGTTCCACGGTTAAGATGCATGTGAGCTCATGGAAGAGATGGCCCTGAGTTAGGGCGGCCATCGGGCACAAAGAGTTCAAGGTGGTCTGGCATCGCCATCGTCAGCCCAGGTTCTGGTCACCCTGTCTGCCTTCTTCTGGTGGAGGAAGAGACCTTCCTCTCCTGATCTCTCCATCATAACCCCCATGGGCACCTTTCCCCATGGGTGCCCGTCGTGATCCACGTGGGAGGCGTCATTTTTGTAGCCATAATCTCTCTCGGGTAGTCTGGGGCACAATGGCACGATTGTGGCTCCCTGGGCCTCGACCTGTGGGTCCCAGGCTGTCTTCCCAACTTGGACCCCTCCAGCCGGGCCTCCAGGGACCACCACGCCAGACTCGATTTTGGACACCTCTCACTGAGAAGAGGTCCTGCCACTTTGCCTGGGCTGGTCTCCGATCCCTGGGCTGAGGCAGCATCCCACCTCGGCCTTCCAGGATGCGAGGCTGATGGCCATGAGCCACAGTACCTTACCTGGACTCGCCCTTTCTGTTGGTGAGGGTAACACAAAGGAACACTCCAGAATGGAGGTTACTGCACTCCATGTAGCCAGGACCATGGGCGCAATCATGAGCAATTCCACAGTTTGTGTTCCGGGGAGTGACGAGGTCTCGCTACATGACCCAGGCTGGTCTCAAATGCCTAAGCTCCAGCGATTCTTCACCTTGGCCTCCCAAATCCACAGTGCATTCTCTGTGAACCCACCATCTTTCAGGAACTCTAGGCCCAATCTGGGACCTCCTTTCCAATGTTCTCTGTCTGACCACAATGATCCTAACCCCATACACCAATGGATGCTCTTTTTTAATCCTTTTTTCCTTTTTTCGTTGAGTTGGAGTCTCACTCCATCACCCAGGCTGGAGGGGGGTGGCTTGCTCCCGGCCACCATAGCCTCAGGCTGCCAGGCTCTAGTGAGCCTTTCTCCAGTCTTCTGAGGAGCTGAAATGACATGCGCACCACCATGCCCACATCATTTGGGATGGAGTGTATAGACAAGGTGTCACTGAGTTCTGGGGATGGGTCTTGGCCTGTGGGCTCTGGCCAGGAGCTGACTTGGGCCACACAAATCCCTGGGATTTCGAGGCTGAATCCCCGACCCTGCCTCAATTCTTTATCAAAAATGAACCAGAAGGCCTGGCATGACGGTCCATGCCTGGAATCCCAGCACTCTGGGAGGCCGAGGTGGGAGGACAGCTGGAGCCCAAAAGCCCAAGGCCAGCCCCATCTCCACACCCATACAAACAGGGGTGTGGGATCGAGATGCCCATAGTCCTGGCCAATCCAGTGATTGAGGCGGAAGAGTCGCCGGAGCCCATGATTTCAAGGTTGTCGGTGAACAAAAGTCCTTCCCTTGGCTCCAGCCTGGGCCACAAGGCCAGAACCTGTCTCCCAAAACTTTAGAGTCGTACTCAGATTGTCAACTGCAAGTGGTGTGTTCAAATGGCGCCTGGCTTTAGAGCTAGGAAAAATGGGATTGGGGGAGAAGAAATGTCTCTGGGTGAGGGATGTGTGCCTGGCCTTTCTTGGTGGAGGGTCCTCATTGCCGAGTCAGAGGGTCAGCCTGCCTTGGGCACATTTCTCACCTCAGAGAGGAGAGTCGGCTTGTCCCAGGCCAAGGAGCCTCCAGAACTTCCAAATCAAAGCAGGGACAGCCATTGAGTGGGGGGGTTGGGGCTGGAAGGTGCCGAGCTTTGGGAACCAAAACATGTGGGAGCGTGGGTGGGGAAGGAAAGACGGCAGAAGTTTTGCTTTAGAATGGATTTCATTCTTTCTTTCTTTCCTTCTTTCTTTTCTTTCCTCACTAGGTTGCCCAGGCTGCTCTCAAACCACAAAACTCAGGCCATCTTCTCGTGTTGGGCCTCACAAACAGCTGCAATCACAAGTTTTTCATTTGGTAGACATCCTGGTCTTCCTGCCTGGTCTTGAACTCCGGGCCAGAGGCAAGCCCCCACCAAGGTCTGCCCTCACCCAAGGATTTCTGCATTTTGCTTCAGTCAAGGTGGGGGCTTGTTATGGTGTCCAGCCTGGTCTTGAGCTCCTGGACTCCGGCCGTCTTCCCGTCTCAGCCTCCCCAAGTGCCAGGGGACAGGCATGAGTCACCCAGATTTCCCCACCCCCCTGAAGGTTTGAGAGTCCTGCCCTCCCTTTCCCCGAGGGAGACCATGGGAGGAGCAGGCAGGTCCACCCTGGTGAACAAGGCTGGCTGATGAGTGGGCACCCTGGCAGAGACACACACCTTCCCAGGCGCTTCCCCAAGATAGGACATCCTGGGTGACTCTGACCACCCTCTCTGGGGCCCCAGGTCATTGGAAGGGAGCGGGCCTAGTGTTGGGGTCCCATGAGGTGTGTCGAGGCCGAGTGCGGGAGCTCACACATGTCATCCTGGCATTCTGGGTAGCCGAGGAGAAAGGATGGTATGAGGCCCTGGGTTCGTGACCAGCCGGGGCAACTTGGTGAGATCTGTCTCTACAAGAAGCTAAAAAATAAGCCAAGCATGATGCTGCACACCTGTCATTTTTTCCAAACAGTAGGTGCAAAACTGGTGGAGACCTGTGGCCTGAGCAATCCCATGCCCTCTGGCCTGGGTGACAGAGCGGGACTCTGATTTAGAATAATAATGCCAATGACCACCATCATAATAATCACAGGCTGGCCACAGGGGCTCAGCTTGGAATCCCAGCTTGTCGGAGACCCAGGTGAGTGGATGGCCTGGACCTGTGGGTACAACACCAGCCTGGTACATGGCCCGAGACCTTGCCTCGGCCATGAAAAATAAATCAAAAGATTAGCTGTGTGTGCTGGCGCAGGCCTGTGGTTCCAGCCACTGGGTGGGCTGAGATGGGAGGATCACCTGAGCCGGGCAGATGGAGTCCACTGTGGCCATGAGTGAGCCCGTGCACTGCGGCCTTGGTGACAGAGTGGGATTCCGACTCCAAATAATCATAATCAACACCACCACAACCACCACCATCCCTGCTACCCAGTGCAAGGATTCACCCTCAGGGATGGGAGAGGAAAAGGCACTTTCTGGCCTGTTGTTCAGGGTAGGTTTCAAAGGTGGCCACCGGGCAGGTCCGTCCCGTGCTTTCACCCATGTGACTCAAAAGGCCTGCCTCCACTCTCCACACTCATGACCCACGGAAAAAACATGTGTGAGCTCACAGAGCAGACAGCCATGAGTTATGGTGGCCATTGGGCACAGAGTGGTCAAGACGGTACTGCAATGCCATGGCAAGCACAGGTTTCAGTTGCCCGGTATAGCACATTTTGGTGGGCAGAGGGCTCCTTTCTCTCTGGATCACACAGTCTTTGCCGCCCACACAGACCTTTCCCTGAGGAGCCATGGACTCTCATATTGATGCACATAGGAGGTGTCTTTTTTGTCTATGGAGTCTCCTTCGGGCGGTCTGGGGTGCAGGGCACAATCGGGGCTCCTGGGTCCTTGACCTGTGGTGCTCAGGTGGTCCTCCCATCTCCAGCCCCCACAGCCGGAACTCCAGGGTCCACCATGCCTGACTCGATTTTGGGGACCTCTCACAGGGACGTCATCTGGCCACACCGCCTGGGCTGGTCTCCGACCCATGGCCTCAGGCAGGCTACTGCCTCTGCCTCCTAGGGCATGGGACTGACAGTCATGAGCCACGGTGGCTGTCCTGGATTCGCATGTTCTGTTGGCAGGGACAATGCAAAGGAATGCTCCAGGACGGAGGCCACCACACCCATTTAACCGGGACCGCAGGCAGCACCACACGTAACTCCAGTGTTTGCATTTTGGGGTGTGACAAAGTCTCGCTACATGACCCAAGCTGGTCTCTAACTCCCCATCTCCAGTGGTCCCCTGCCTCAGCCTCCCAAAGCCAGAGTCCAATTGTCTGCTGATCCACTGTCTTTTGGGAACTCTAGGCCCAAGGCGGGGGCCTCCTTTCCAAATGATGTATGTCTGTTCACAATGATCCCAACTCTATACACAAATGGATGCTCTTCTTTTTTTCTCTTTTTTCCTTTTTTTCATTGAGTCAGATTCTCATTGCATCGCTCAGGCTTTAGGGTGGTGGCTTTCTAGAGGCCACTGCTTTCTCAGCCTGCCGGGCTCTGGTGAGCCTTCCCCTGGGCTTATGAGGAGCCGGGATGACAGGCACATGCCAACATGCCCAACTCATTAGGGATGGAGGGTAGAGACGAGATCTCGCCAAGTTACTCGAGGCCAGCTCAGGCCGTCTACTGACCTCGGTCTCCCAAAGTGCTGAAATGACAGGGTGAGGCCCCGAACCCGGCCTTGATCCTTTGTCAAAAAGGAACCAGAAGGCCTGGTGCTGTGGCCCATGCCTGGAAATCCAACACTCTGGGAGGCCAAGGCGGGAGGATGGCTGGAGCACAGGAGCCCAAGGCCAGCCAGAGCCATGCAGGGAGACCCTGTCTCTGCACCCATTCAAATTAGGGGTTTGGGGTCGAGGTGTCCATAGTCCTGGTCACTCTGGAGGCTGAGGCATGTGGATCAATGAAGCTCGTGATTTCTTTTTTTTTTTTTAGTTCGAGTCTCACTCTGTCACCCAGACTGGAGTACAGTGGCCACTTCCGGTCACCGCAGCCTCGACCTGCTGGGCTCTGGTGATCCTTCTGCCACAGCCTTCCACGTACCTGGAATTACAGGCATGAGCTACCATGCCTGGCTGATTTTTTGATTTATTGTAGAGATGAGGTCTTGCTGCCCAGGCAGGTCTCAAACCCGCGGGCTCTGGCAATCCATTCACCTCAGCCTCCCAAAGGCTCGGGACTACAGGCTGAGCAACCAAGCCTGGCTAGCTCGCGATTTAAAAGCTGGCTGAGAAGGACGGTCATGTCCCCGGGCCCCAACCTGGGCCACAGATCCAGACCTATCTCCTAAAACATCAGAATCATACACAGTGTGATGATTCTCAACTGTGCATGATGTGTTCACAGGGCAACTGACTTTAGATCAAGGAAAAATGGGATTGGGGGAAGAAATGTCCCAGGGTGAGGGATGTGTTCCTGTCCTTTCAGGACAGAAGAACCTCGTTGCCAAGTCAGATGTTTGGCCTGCCTGGGACACATTTCTCACCTCGGAGAGGAGAACCAGCAGGACCAAGGCCAGGAAGCCTAGGGAACTCCCCAACCAAAGTGGGGGCAGTCATTGGCAGGGGTAGGGGATGGAAGGTGCTGAGCTTGGGGACCCTCATATATGGGGGGTTGGGGGAGGAAGGACTGAGAGCAGAAAATTTGCAGGATAATAGATTACTTTCCTTCAATCTTTCTTTCCTCACTAGGTTGCTCAGGCTGCTTTCAAAGTGCCCAACTCAGGCTATCCTATTGGCTTGGGCCTCCCAAACTTCTGCGATCACAGGCTTTCCATTTGGTCGACATCCTGGTCTTCCTGCCTAGTCATAAAATCTGGGCCAGAGGCAAACCTCCCGCCGAGGCCTACCCTCACCCAGGGTTTTTTTGGGTTTTGCTTGGGGTCCAGGTGTGGGCTTGCTATGTGTCCAGCCTAGTCTTGAGTTCCCGGACTCCAGTCATCTTCCCATCTCAGTCTCCCTGATTACCGAGGAAACAGGCATGAGTCGCCTTACCACTGATCCCCCCAAAAGTTTGCAGGTCATACCCTCTCTTTCCTCGAGGCAGCCCCTGGGAGGAGCGAGTGAGTACACCCTGGAGAAAGAGGTGGGCAGAGGGGTGGGAGCCCTGGCAGAGACACAACCCTGTGCCATGCGCTCCTCCCAGGGATGGCTTGGTGGGTGACTCCGGCACCCTCTCCAGGGTCCCAGGTCATCAGAATGTAGCTGACCTTGCAGTGGGTCTCCGAGAGTGGTGTGGAGGCTGTTTTCAGGGGCCCATGCCTGTCATCCCAGCAATCTGGAGGCTGAGGTGAAAGGATGGCCTGGGCCCTCGGGTTAGAGTCCATACTGGGCACCTTGGCAAGACCTCATCTCTATAAGAAGCAAAAAAATGAGCTGAGCATGGTGGCAAACGGCTGTCATTCTGGCCTCTCAGGATGCTGTGGTGGGAGGATCACTAGACCCCAGCCGGTGGAGGACACAGTGGCCTAGAGAAGGCCCCTGAGCTCCAGCCTGGAGGGCAAAGTGGAAATCCGACTCAGAAGAATAATTTCAACCACCACCACCATCACAGTCACAGGCCGGGCTCAGGGGTTCAGACCTGCATCCCGGCTTTTCTGAGGCTCAGGCTTGAGCCTGCAGGATCAAATTCAGCCCAGGAAATGGGGTGAGACTTCATCTTGGCCATCAAAAATAAATACCAAGATTAGCTGGGTGTGGTGTTGGAGGCCTGTGATTCCAGCCACTCATGGGGCTGAGGCAGGAGGATACCCTGAGCCTGGCAGTTGGAGTCTGCGGTGGCCATGAACATGCACTTGCCCACCTGCCTGGGTGACAGAGTGGGATTCCAACTCCAAATAATTCTAGTCACCACCACCACCCCTGCCACTGCGCGCAAGAAGTCATCCACAGTGATGGGAGAGTAAATAGCATTTTATAGCCTGTCCTTTGCAGGAAGTTTCAAAGGTGGCCACGGGGCATGTCCATCCCATGCCTTCGGAAATGTGTCCCAGAAGGCCTGCCTCCACATTCCACACTCATGTACCATGGAAAAGACACGTGTGAGCTCAGGGAACTGACGGCCATGAGCAAGGGTGGCCATCGGGCACAGAGCTATCAAGGTAGTTTGGTAATGCTGCCTCAAGCCCAGGTTCTGGTCACCTGGCTTCACACCTTTGGGTGAGGGGAGGAACCCTTCCTCCCTGTTCACTCCATGGTCCCCTGCTCAGGCAGACCTTTCTCTGGGGAACCATAAAAGCCATATGTTATGTACGTGGTAGGTGCCTTTTTGTCGTTGGAATCTCTCTCAGCTGGTCAGAGCACTGCTACACGAACTGTGGTTCCTGGGGACTCAACGTATGTGTCTCAGGTGGTCATCCCGCCTCAGTTGCCAAGCAGAAAGGATTCCGGAGACCACCACACCAGACTCGATTTTGGGTACCTATCACCGAGATAGGTCTGGCCACAATGCCTTAGCTGGTCTCAGAAACCTGGGTTCAGGCAGCCTCCCGCCTTGAACTCCCAGGTTACAGGGCTGATGGCCATGAGCCAGGGTGCCCTCTCTGGACTCAAAGGTGGCCACTGGGCACATCCATCCCACACTTTCAACCATGCCTTACTCGAGGCCTGCTTCCACCCTCCACACTCGTGCCCCATGGCAAAGGCACGTGTGAGCTCACGGAACAGATGACCCTGAGTTAAGGTGCCGTTGTGCACAGAGTGATCAAAACTGTCCGGCAATGCCATGACCCACCCAGGTTCCAGTCACCCGGTTTGCCACCTTTGGACAGGAGGTAAACCCCTTCCTCTCCTGATCACTCCATCATCTTCCACCCATGCAGTCCATTCTGTGAGCAGCCATGGATGCACATATTGATGCACTTGGGAGGTGTCTTGTTTTTGCTGGAGTCTCCCTCGGCCTCATGGGGGAGTAGCGGCATGAACATGGCTTCCAGAACCTCGACCTGCAGGCCCCAACTACTCCTCCTTCCTTGGACCCTGAGCAGCCAGGAGTCTGGAGGACACCACGCCTGACTCGACTTTGGAGACTTCTTGCTGAGACAAGGTCTTTCCACTTCACCCAGATTGGTCTCCGTCCCCTGGGCTCAGGCTGCCTCCCACCTCAGCCTCACAGGGCATGGGACTGATGGCCATTAGCCAAGGTGCCCAGCCTGGACTCACACATTGTGTCGGTGGGGGTGATGCAAAGGAATGCCCCTAGGATGAAGGCCACTACATCCCGTGTAGAAGGGACTGTGGGCACTAACATGTGAGATTCCTGTGTTTGCCTCCTGGAGCGACAAGCTCTCACACATGACCCACCTGGGTCTCAAACTCCTGGGTTCCAGCAGTCCACTGTCTCAGCCTCCCAAAGCCACAGCACAATTGTCTTATGACCAACCATCTTTCGGGAGTTCTAGGCCCAAGCCTGGGGCCTCCTTCCCAAATGATCTCTGTCTGTTCATGATGATGCCAACTCCATACATAAATAGATTATCTTCTTTTTATTATTTTTTTCCTTTTTTCTTTGAGTCAGAGTCTCACTCCATTGCCCAGGCTGGAGGGCAGTGGTTTGCTCCTGGTCACTGCAGCTTTGGCCCGCTGGCTCCGGCGAGTCTTTCTCTGGCCCT
>NW_007260253.1:0-12244 GCF_000164805.1 Carlito syrichta | reverse complement strand
CGAAAGAAAGAAATCCATTCTCCTGCAAACCTTCTGCCCTCAGTCCTTCAGCCCCTCATGTGAGAGTCCCACAAGCTTGACGGCTTCCAGACCCAAAACACCCCATGGCTGCCCTCTCTTTGGTGCATGAGTTCCCCAGACTCCTTGGCCTGTTTTCTGCCAGTTCTCTCCGAGAATATAAATGTGCCGCAGGCAGACCAACCCTCCCACTCGGCAACGAGGACATCCACCAAGAAATGCCAGGGACACATCCCTCACCCAGGGACATTTCTCTCTCCCAATCCCATTTTTCCTGGCTCTAAATCCATTCACCCTGTGAATATACCATGCACAGTTGAGAATCTGTGTACGATTCTGATGTTTTTGGAGACAGGGTCTGGATCTCTGGCCCAGACTGGGTCCTGGAGACATGACAGTCATTCACAGTCAGCCTCGTGATCGGGGCTCCAGCGATCCTCCCACCTGTGCTTCTTGAGTGGCTGGGTCGATGAGCACCATGAACCCAGATCCCCTGTTTGGATGTGTGCAGAGACGAGGTCTCACTGCATGGCACAGGCTGGGCTTGAGCTCCTGAGCTCCAGACATCCTCCCGCTTCGGACACCCAGAGTGCATGGGCAATCGTGGTTGGCCTTCTGGTTTGTTTTCAACAAAGGATAGAAGCCAGGCTCAGGGACTTTACATCGTCATCCCAGCCCTTTGGGAAGCTGAGGCCAGTGGCCAGATCCAGCCCTAGTGTCCAAGATGCACCTGGGCAACTCAGCGAGACATCCTCTCAACACTCCATCCCACGTGAGCTGGGTGTGGTGGCGTGTTCCTGTCATTCCAGCTCCTTGGAAGGCCAGGGCGAAGTCTTGCTGGAGACCAGTGGGTTGACGCTGTGGTTTCCGGGAGCAAGCCACCACCTTCCAGCCTGGGTGACAAAGTGAGACTCTGACTCAAAAAAAAGGAAAGAAAATAAGAGCATCCATTTATGTATGGCATTGGGATCATCATGAACAGACAGATTATTCAGGCAGGAGGCCGCAGACTTGGGCATAGAGTCCTAGAATGACAGTGGATTTGCAGATAATTGGGCTATGGCTTTGGGAGGCTGAGCTGGTGAACCAATGGGAGTTTGAGACCAGCTTGGGCCACATAGCGAGACCTCATCACTCCTTGGAACACAAACACTCAGGTTGCACGTGGTAGTACCCAGGCTCTGAGCTACATGGTATGTGGTGGCCTCCATTCCAGGGCGTGCTTTTGTGTCACCCTGTCAACAGAACGTGGGAGTCCAGACAGGGCACCATGGCACAAGGCTGTCAGTTCCAGGCCCTGGGAGGCCTAGGCAGAAAGCTGCCTGAGCCCTGGGTTCACAGACCAGCCTGGGCAACCTGACCAGATCTCAAATCAGTGAGAGGTCCCCAAAATTGAGTCATATGTTCTGGCCCATGGAGTCCCAGCTGCTCAGGGGCTGAGAAGGGAGGATTGCCTGAGCCCCTCAGGTTGAGGGCATGGGAGCCACAATCCTGCCACCACACTCCAACCCCACTGATGGAGACGCCAGAAACAACAAGGACACCTTCCACATGCATCATGACGAGCATAATGGCTCACCGGGGAAACGTAAGGGTGGGCGGGGGAGGATGTAGTGATTGGGAGAGGAAGTGGCTATCCTCCCACCTGAAGGTGACAGAACGCACAACTGGACCTGGGATGGCCGTGGCATTGTGGGATCACCTTGTTTGCTCTGTGCCTGATGGCCGCCCTAGATTGGGCCGTCTGTTCTGTGAGCTCAATGGTGTCTTTGCCATGGGGCACAAGCGTGCAGGGTGGAGGCTGGCCTTCTGGGGTGCATGGCCGAAGGTGCAGGATGAACGTGCCCATTGGCCACCTTTGAAACCTCCCGTGAACGACAGGCTGGAACGTGCCTATTCCTCTCCCATTTCTGAGGTTGATTCCTCACACTGTGTGTCAGGGGTGGTGGTGGTGGTGCTGCTGCTGATTATTATTATTTGGTGTCGGAATCTCACTCTGTTGCCAATGCCAAAGCGAGTGGCATTCTCACAGCCACCATGAATTCCACCCGCCAGGATCAGGCGATCCTCCTGCCTAGGCCCCTCGAGTGGCTGGAACCACAGGCCTGCTCCACCACACCTGGCTAATCTTTAAATTTATTTTTGATGGCCAAGAGGAGGTCTCGCCCCATGTCGCAGGCTGGTGTTGAACCCTCAGGCTCAGGCCATTTACTCACCAGGGCCTCCAAAGGCCCGGGATGCCAGGCTGAACCCCTGAGCACAGCCTGTGGTTGTGGGGGTGGTTGGTATTATTATTCTGAGTTAGAGTCTCGCTCTGTTGCCCAGGCTGTTGTGCTGGGGTCCACTCTCGACCACTGCGACCTCCACCAGCTGGGATCCGGCAGTCCTTCTGCCACGGCCTCATGAGTGACTGGATCAAAAGGCCTGTGCCAACAAGCTCGGCTCATTTGTTTGGTTTTTGTAGAGATGAGGTCTCGCTAAGGTACCCAGGTTGGTCTTGAACCCAGTAGCTCAGGTAATCCTCTCACCTCGGCCTACCAGAGTGCCAGGATGACAGGCATGATCCCTTGCACCCGGCCTCCACACCAATCTCGGGGACCATGGTAAGGCCTGTTCCCTCCGATGACCTGGGATCCCCTAAAGGGTAGCTGTATTCACCAGCCAAGCCATTCACAGGGGAAGAGCCTGGCACATGGGCATGTCTCTGAGAGGGTGACCACCCTTCATCCCACCTTGTTCCCCAGGGGGTACCCGCTCGCTCCTCCCATGGGGCACCACAGTGAAAGGGAGAGCAGGTATGAGCCTCAAACCTTTGTTGTGGTGGGATAGCTGGGTGACCCAAGCCTGTCTCCTCGACACTCAGGGAGGCTGAGGCAGGAAGATGGCCAGAGTCGGAGAACTCGAGACAAGGCTGGACACCATAGCAAGCAAACACCTTGACCCAAGCAAAACCTTGAAAAACTTTGGTGGCAGCAGTCCTCAGGGGAAGGATCCCCTCTGGCCCATAGTTCAAGATGAGAAGGAAGAACAGAATGTGACCAAATGGAAAACCTGTGATCACAGCAGTTTGGAAGGACTAGGTTACGAGGATGTCCTGAGTTGGGTGATTTGAGAGCAGCCTGGGCAAACTAGTGAGGAAAGGAAAGGAAAGAAAGAAAGAGAGAGAGAGAGGGAGAGCGAGAGAGAGAAAGAAGGAAGGAAAGAAAGAAAGAAAGAAAGAAAGAAAGAAAGAAAGAAAGAAAGAAAGAAAGAAAGAAAGAAATCCATTCTCTTGCAAACTTTCTCCCCTCAGTCCTTCCCACCAACCCCCCCATGTGAGGGTCCCCAAGCTTGACAACTTTCAGACCCAAATCCCCCCAAATGACTGCCCCCACTTTGGTGCAGGAGTTCCCACACTCCCTGGCAGGGTTCCTGGTGGCTCTCCTCTCTGAGGTGTGAAATGTACCCAGGCAGGCAGACACTCTGACTCGGCAGTAAGGACCTTCCGCCAAGAAAGGCCAGGGACACATCCCTCACCCAGGGACATTTCTTTCCCCCCAGTCCCATTTTTCCTGGCTCTAAAGCCAGTCGCCCTGTGAACACACCACACACAGTTGAGAAGCTGTGTGTGATTCTCATGTTTTTGGAGACAGTGTCTGGCTCTGTGGCCCAGACTGGGGTCCAGGGACACGACTATCATTCACCACCAGCCTCGAAATCATGGACTCTGGCAATCCTACTGCCTCAGCCTCCAGAGTGGCTGAGGTGTCACCCACACTGACAGTACGTGCGAGTCCAGGCCAGGCACTGTGGCACACGGCCTTCAGACCTGAACGCTGGGAGTCCAAGGTGGAAGGTCACCTGAGCCCAGGAGTTGTAGACCAGCCTAGGTGACCAGATATCATCTCGGTGAGAGGTCCCCGAAATCATATCTGGCGTGTTTGTCCCCAGAGTGCCGGCTGCTTGTGGGCCGAGGTGTGAGGACTGCCTGAGCCCTGCTGGTCAAGTCCCCAGGAGCTGCAATACGCCGCTGTACCCCAGATGGCTGATGGAGTCTCCAGTGACAAATAAGATGCCTGCCACATGTGTCATGATGAGAGTCCATGGCTCCCCAAGGAGAGGTCTGCGTGGGCGGGGAACAATTGGGAAATCAGAAGAGGAAGGAACCTTCCCCCAACCTGAAGGTGGCAGACAGGGTGAGAGGAACCTGGGCTGGCTGTGGCATTGCAGGACCACCTTAAACTCTCTGTCCCTGACTGCTGCCCTAGCTCGGGGCCGTTTCTTCCATGAGCTTACACATATCTTTGCCATGGAACATGAGTGTGGACAGTGGAAGCAGGCATACTGGGATGAGTGGCCGAAGGTGTGGGATGGACATGACCAATAGTCACCTTTGAAACCTCCTATGAACAACAGGCTGGAAAGTGCCTTTTCCTCTCCCATCCCTAAGGGTGACTTCTCACGCTGGGTGGCAGGGGTGGTGGTGATGGTGGTGGTGATTATTATTATTTGGAGTAGGAATCTCACTTTGTCACCCAGGTCAGAGTGCATGGGCACACTCACTGCCTCCACCATCATCACCTGCCATTCTCAGGCGATCCTCACTCCTTGGACCCCAATTGGATGAATTCGCAGGTCTGTGCAATCATGCCCGGTTAATATTTGGATTTATTTTTGATGGCAGAGTTGAGATCTTGTCCTGTGTCCTCAGCTGGTGTTGAACCCCCAACAGCCTCAGGTCGTCCACTTGCCTGGGCATCTGAAGGGGCAGGATCCCAGGCTGAGCCCCTGAGATCGGCCTAAAGAAAGAAAGAGAAGAAAGAAAGAAAGAAATTTATTTTTCTGCAAAACTTCTGCCCTCAATTCTTCCTCCCCACCCACCTCAAATGGGAGGGTCCACCAGGCACGGCACCTTCCAGCCCCAACCACCTACTCAGTTCCTGTCCCCACGTTGGTGAGGTAATTCCCTAGGCTCCCTGGTCGGGTTCATGCCGGCTCTCCACTCCAAGGTCAGGAATGTGCCCCTGGTAGTCCGACCCACCGACTCGGCAACAAGGACTTTCCACCAAAAAAGGCCAGGGACACATCCATCACCCATGGACAATTCTTCCCCCCAACCCCATTTTTCCTGGCTCTAAAGCCAGTAGGCCTGTGAAAAAAACACGTGCAGTTGAGAATCTCTATGATTCTGATGTTTTTGGAGACAGGGTATCACTCTGTGGCCCAGGCTGGCACCCAGTGGCATGACTGCCATTCACCGCCAACCTCGAAATCATGGGCTCCATTGATCTTGCTGCCTCAGGCTTCAGACTGGTGGAGACAATGGGCACCTCGACACCAGACCCCCTGTTTGGATGGCTGCTGAGATGGGGTCTCACTGTGTGGCTCAGGCTGGCCTTGGGCTCCTGGGCTCAGGCTATCCTCCCACCTCGGGCTCCCAGAGAATTGGGATTCCAGGCATGGGCCACTGAGCTAGGCCTTCTGGTTCATTTAGGGCAAAGAATTGTGGCCAGGCTTGGGGGCTCAGCTTCATCATCCCAGCACTTTTGGAGGCCAAGGTCAGTGGTTGGCCCAAGCCTGCTGGCCGAGATCTGCACCCACAACTCAGAAAGTCTTCGTTTATACACTCCATCCCAAATGATCCAGGCGTGGTGTCACATGCCTGTCATTCTGGCTCCTCGAAAGGCCATGGAAAGGCTCACCACAGCCCAGCAGGCTGAGGCTGTGGTTTATGGGTGTGAACCACCGCCCTCCAACTGGCTGATGGAGTGAGACTCAGACTCAATGAAACAAAGGAATAAAGGATAAAAAATAAAAGCAACCATTTGTATATGGAGTTGGGATCATCGTGAACAGACAGAGAACATTTGGGAAGGAGGCCCCACATTGGTCCTAGAGTTTCTTAAAGTGGTGGATTGGTAGACAATAGGGCTGTGGTTTTGGGAGACCGAGGTGGGGGACAACTGGAGACTGGGGTTTTGAGATCAGCCTGGGAGACGTAGCTAGACCTCATCGCTAACTGGAATGCAAACAGTGGAGTCATGCATGGTGGTGCCCACAGTCCTGGCTACATGGAATGCCGTGGCTTCAGTCCCAGGGAATTCCTGTGCATCATCCCCGCTGACAGTAGGTGCAAGTCCAGGTCAGGCACTGTTGCTCATGGCCATCAGCCCCACGTCCTGGGAGGTGGAGGCAGGAGTCTGCCTGAGCCCAGGGGTCAGAGATGAGCCCAGGTGAAGTGACCAGACCTTGTCTCAGCAAGAAGTCCTTAAAATCGAGTCAGGCGTGGTGGTCCCCAGAGTCCCAGCTCCTCGGGGACTGAAGTGGGAGGACTGCCTTAGCCCCGCAGGTTGAGGCCCCGAGAGCCACGATAGTACCACTGTGTCCCAGATCATCTGACAGAGACTCCGGTGACAAAAAAGATGCCTCCCACGTGCATCACGATGGGCTTCCATGGCTCCACAGAAAATGTCTGCATGGGTGGGGGACAATGGGGAGAAATGGAGAGGAAGGAGCCCTCTCCCTGTCTAAAGGTGGCAGACAGGACGACAGTAACCTGGGCTGGCTGCGACATGGCCGGACTGCCTTGAATGCTCTTTGCCGGATGGCAACCCTAGCATCAGGCCATCTGTTCCCAGAGTTCACATGCATCTTTGCTGTGGAACACAAGTGTGGACGGTGGAGGCAGGCCTTCTGGGGTGTATGGCCAAAGGCTTGGAACGGACCTGCCTGGTGGCCACCTTTGAAACCTCCAGTGAATGACAGACAAGAAAGTACCTTTTCCTCTCCCATCCCTGAGGGTGTCTCCTCCTGCTGGGAGGCAGGGATGGTGGTGGTGGTGATTATTATTATTTGGAGTCAGAATTCTGATATGTCTCCCAGGTCAGAGTGCAGGGGTGTGCTCACTGCCTCTGCATACTCCACCTGCTGGGCTCAGGTGATCCTCCCACCTTGGACACAGTGATTAGAACCACAGGCCCATGCCACCACGCCCGGCTAATCTTTGAATTTATTTTTGATGGTAAAGTCGAGGTTTCGTCACGTGTCCCAGGCTGCTGTCGATCCCACAGCCTCAGGCCATCCACTTGCCTGGGCATCCGACGAGCTGGGATGACAGGCTGAGCCCCTGTGCCCTGCCTGTGGTTGTGGTGACGTTGGTGGTTGGTATTATTATTCTGAGTCAGAGTGCCGCTGTGTCACCCAGGATGGAGCACAGGGTCCCACTCTCAGCCACCACAACCTCCACCAGCTGGGCTCCAGCGATCCTCCCACTGTGGCCTCCTGAGTGGACAGAATGACAGGCATGCACCACCACACTCGGCTCATTTTTCTGGCTTCTTGTAGAGACGAGTTCTCACCAAGGTGCCCGGACTGGTCTCACACATGAGCCTCAGGCCAACCTCTTGCATCGGTCTCCCAGAGCATTGGGATGACAGGTGTTATCCCTGTTGCCCAGATTCAACATCCCTCTCGGGGCCCCACCACAAGGCATGCTCCTTTCTTATGACTCAAGAGCTAGGACACGGTGGCAGAAGTCACCCTACTAGCCTTCCCCAGGGGAAGTGCCTGGTGGAGAGGCGTGTCTCTGCTGTTGCGCCCACCACTCTATGAGATTGTTCCCCAGGGTGGACCCATTCACTAACCCAGGGGTGACCTTGGGGAAAGTGAGGGTGTGACTCTCATACCTTTGGGGCAGCAGGGACGGCTGGATGGCTCACGTCTGTCTCCTTGTACTCGGGAAGGCTGAAATGGGAAGATGCCCAGAGACTGGGATGTCAAGACCAGGCTGGACACAATAGCAAGCACCCACCTTGACCCCAAACAAAACTCAGAAAATCTTGGGTGAGGGCAGGCCGCAGTGGGAGTTTTGCATCTGGTCCAGAGTTCAAGACTAGGCAGGAAGACCAGAATGTTGACAAAATGGAAAGCCTGTGATCGCAGCAGTTTAAGAGCCCCAGGCTGAGAGGATGGCCCGAGTTGGGCAGTTTGAGAGCAGCCTGGGCAACCTAGTGAGGAAAGAAAAGAAAGAAAGAAAGAAAAAAGAAAGGAAGGAAGGTAGAAAGAAAGTAAGGAAAGTAAGAATCTGTTCTGCAAACTTTCTCCCCTCAGTCCTTCCCCCTCGGCCCCCCTACATGTGAGGGTCCACAAAGCTTGGCAACTCCCAGCCCAACCAACCCAATGCCTGTCCCTGCTTTGGTGCATGACATCCCGAGGGTCCCTGGCTGGGTTCCTCTGAGCTCTCCTCTCCAAGGGGAAAATTTGCCCCAGGCAGGCCGGCCCTCCGACTTGGCAAAAAGGACCTTCTGCAAAGAAATGCCAGGAACACATCCCTCACCCGGGTACATTAATTCAACCCCAGACTTATTTTTTCTGGATCTAATGCCAGTTGCCATTTGAACACCCCATGCGCAGTTGAGAATCTCTGTACTATTCTGATATTTTTGGAGACAGGGTCGGGTTCTCTGGCTAAGACCAGGGCCCAGGGACACGACCATCATTCTCCACCAACTTCAAAATGACGGTCACTAGTGATGCTCCCACCTCAGCCTCCGGAGTGGCCAGGATGATGGGATCCTGTTTGGATGGATGAGCAGACGGGGTCTCCCTGTGAGACCCGGGCTGGCCTTGAGTTCCTGGGCTACAGCCATCCTCACAATTTGGCCTCCCAGAGTGCTGGGATTCCAGGTGTAGGCTGCCATGCCCAGCCTTCTGGTTCATTTTCGACGAAGGATGAGGCTGGACTCAGTGACTCAACCTTGTTATCCCAGAGATTTGGGAGGCCAAAGACAGCAGGCAGTCCAAGCCTGCAGGTATGAGATGTGCCTGGGCACCTCAGTGAGACCTCACCTCTACCCTCTGTCCCAAATGAGTCAAGTGTATTGGTGCACATCTGTTGTTCTGTATTCTTGGAAGGCCTGGGGGGGGAAGGCTTACCTGAGCCCAGCATGCTGAGGTTGCACTGGCTGGGAGTGAGCCACAGTCCTACAGCCTGAATGATGGAGTGAGACCTGGACTCAAAAAATAAATAAATAAAAGGAAAGAAAAGATTACCCATTTGTGTATGGAATTGGGATCATTGTGAATAGACATAGATCATTTGGGAAGGAGGCCTCAGCCTTGGGCTTAGAGTTCCCAAAAGATGGTGGATCAGAAGACAATCAGGCTGTGGTTCTGGGTGGCCAAGTTGGGGGACCGCTGGAGACTGGGAGTTCGAGACCAGCCTCGTCCACTTAGTGAGATCACATTGCTCCCTGGAATGCAAACACTGGAGTCGTGCATGGTGGCACCCACCATCCCGGCTACAGGGGTTGCAGTGACCTCCATCTCAGGGCATTCCTTTGCATCACCACCAACAAAAGAGCATGGGAGTCCAAGCAGAGCACCATGGCTCACGGCAGTCAGCCCCGTGCCTGTGAGGCCAAGGCAGGAGGCTGCCTGAGCCCAGGTTTGGGAAACAGGCTGGGTGACGTGGCCAGATCTCATCTCAGTGAGAGGTCCCCAAATTTGAGACAGGAGTGGTGGACCCCAGAGTCCCGGCTTATTGGGGGCTGAGGTTGGAGGAATGACTGAGGCCTACAAGTTCAGGCCCCGGGAGCCACGATCATGCTGCCACACCCCATCTCAGTCAACAGACACTCCAGTGACAAAAAAGACGCCTCCCACATGTGTCAGGATGTGAGACCATGGCACCCCAGGGAAAGGGCCACGTGGGCAGGGGATGATGGAGTGATCAGGAGAGGAAGGGACCTGCACTCCTGCCTGAAAGGGGCAGGTAGAGTGACGGAACCTGGTCTGGTCTCGGCATTGCTAGACCACATGATAGCTCTGTTCTCACACACCACCCTAGCTTGGGGCCATCTGTTTTGTGAGCTCACACACATCTTTGCTGTGGGTCCCAAGTGTGGAGATTGTAGGCAGGCCTTCTGCGGCGTGTGGCTGAAGGCATGGGTTGGACGAGCCCAGTAACCAACTTTGAACCCTCCCACAATGTCAGGTCAGAAAGTGCATTTTCCTCTCCTATCCTTGCAGGTGACTCCTCACTCTGGGTGACAGGGGTGGTGGTGTGGTGTGATTATTATTATTAGGATTTGGAAACCTGCTTTGTCACACAGTCCAGAGCTCAGGGTCTCACTCATGGGAACCGTGGACTCCACCTGCCAGGCTCAGGCAATCCTCCAACCTGGACCCAGAGTGGCTGGTACCACAGGCCTGCACCACCACGCCTGGTTAATCTTTGAATTTATATTTCATGGCCAAGAAAAGGTCTCACCCCGTATCCCAGGCTGGTGTTGAACCAGCAGTCTCAGGCCATCCACTCATCTGGAACTCTGAAGAGCCGTGATGACAGACTGAGTCCCTGAGCCTGACCAGTGGTTGTGGTGGTGGTGGAGGTTGGTAATTTTATTCTGAGTCAGAGTCCTGCTCTGTCACCCAGGCCAGAATTCAGTGGCGCACTCTCAGCATTCGTGGCCTCTGCCAGTTGGGCTCTGGCGATCCTCACACTGTGAGGCAGGAAGTGGCCGGAATGATGGTGTGTGCCACCATGCTCAGATAATATTTTAGCTTCTTGTAGAGACAAGGTCTCACCAAGGTGCCCAGGCTGGTCTCAAACCCCAGGTCTCCTCATGCCATCCTCTAGCCTCAGTATCCCAGAGAACTGGGATAACAGACTTGAGTCCCTGCACCCATCCTCCAAACCCTCTCAGAACCCCACCATGAGGCCCACTCCCTTCTGTTGATCTGTGTTAGGAGCCAGCCTCAGAGGCCTTCACCTTGATAGGGTATAGAAGGCCAAAAATCCCAGGTTGCAGGGCAACTCTGGGCAGCTATTGACTCTTCTTCTACCACTCATCTTTTTATGTTCACCCTTGGTATCTGGAAAATTGGGAGATTAAAAAAAATAGTAATCCCTTAAAAAAATCTATTTTTAGAAACAAGCAGTTAGTGAAATGGAAATTTTTCTGCTGAGATATTATCCTCCACTTGAGTTACTCTGTCCTTGCCATTTTGGTGCTTGAA
Source organism: Carlito syrichta (assembly GCF_000164805.1). NCBI lineage: Eukaryota > Metazoa > Chordata > Mammalia > Primates > Tarsiidae > Carlito > Carlito syrichta. The sequence continues at coordinate 1,228 of NW_007260253.1, read as the reverse complement.
CCCGCAAAAATGATAAAAACCACAGGTGGCACTCTCCTACCCCTGGGAGGCTTAGGCTGAATGTGCATCAATGCTGTCTTTCTTCCTGTCAGGAGACAATAGACACAAATTATAAATATCATGTTTGACATCATAGTAGGCTTATTAGTTTTAGTTTTTTAAGTTGATTGCTAAATAAAGAACTTTGGGGATGTTGTTTTCATTTTGCTAATTGTGAAGTGTTATATAGGTATTTTTAGCATAACAGAAATGTTGTTGTGATGATTACGAGTGTTTTAATTTTAGGTGTGACCATTTATGCAAGAAAACAGATGGATGGCCCTATAATTTGCAGTATACACAAACTTTTTGCATTTCAGAATAGGTGATTAATATAGGAGGGTTGAAATAGGAGAAAAAGCTTTGCAATTTTATTTAGAAAAAATGAAATGTTAGGAAAACACATGTTAGTCATTAAGTTGTTAAAAGTTTAGATGGTTAGGGATAATATTGTGAGAAAACACGTTGTGAAAAAATTACATGATTTAAAGATTCTATTAGTGGCTGGGCTCAGTGGCTCAGCCTGTAATCCTGCACCTTTGGGAGGCTGAGATGAGTGGATTGCCTGAGTTTGAGGGTTCGAGACCCACCTGGGCAGCAAGACCTCATCTCTAAAATAAACAAAAAAAATCAGCTGGGTATGGTAGCACATGCCTATAATTCTGGCTACTCAGGAGGCTGAGGCAGAAGGACTGCCGAAGCCCAGCAGGTGAGGCTGTGGTGGCCAGGAGCGGCCACTGCACTCCAGTCTGGGTGACAGATTGAGACTCCAACTCACAAAAAAAAAGATTCTATTAGTGGATACATTGTCCCAAACTTGAGGGAAGATAGACAGTATTTCATCCCCTTTAGAACAATGATCAAAACAAAATAAATACGATTGAGTTTGAAGACAAAACTGTATGTAATTTAAAGTATAAAAAGAACATGAAAAAAATGAATGGACAACTGTCCTGTATGACATCAGAGTCATTGTCGAAGTTTTCTCCTATGCCGGCACCGTTCCTCCTTCAGGAAACCCTGACCTGCTGGAGCTGGACTCCTGCAAGTGGTGCCCAAACAGGGACCTGAAAGTTGAGTCATACTTTAATCTGAACAGATAAAACCTTGCCTAGGGTGCTGCAAACCCCTCAGTAGAGCAAAATTAGGACGGGTACGCAGTTTTAGAGCCGTGATATGAACATGGGTC
>NW_007260252.1:6144-6764 GCF_000164805.1 Carlito syrichta | reverse complement strand
CTAACTAGCTGGCTAGCCAGCTGACTTAAATAGCTAGCTATCCTGCTAGGCAGTTGGCTAGCTAGCTGATTTATGTCTCTGACAACTAGCTAGCAAGCTGACTTAACTAGCCGACTTAACTCACTAGCTACTTAGCTAGCCAGCTCACTTAATTAGCTGTTTTAACTAGCTAGCTACCTAGCTAGCTATCATGTAGCTAGCTGACTTACCTAGCTGACTTAACTATATAGCTAGCTAACATATCTTGCTGAATTAACTAGCTAGTTTCCTAGCTAACCAGAGGTTTTAACTAGCTGAAATTACTAGCGAGCCAGCAGGCTACCCATCTGATGTAGCTAGCTTTTTAACCAACTAGCCAGCTGACTAGACAACTGACTTAACAAGCTGATTTAACTGTCTAGCCAGCTAGTTAACAGACTGACGATACTAGCTGACTTAACTAGCTGTCCAGCTGCCTAGCCAGCTGATTTAATTGCCTTGGTACATATTAGCCAGCAGCCTAGCCAGTTGATTTAACTAGCTAACTTAACGAAGTAGCTAGCTGGCTAGCCGGCAGACTTAACTAGCTAACTACTTGGCTAGGCAGCTGGATAGACAGGTGACAACTTGCTGGCATAACT
>NW_007260252.1:0-5283 GCF_000164805.1 Carlito syrichta | reverse complement strand
CAAAACTAGGTGACAACCTGTTAGCCAGCTGGCTGCCCAGCTGACTTAACTAGCTAGCCAGCTGGCTGACCATCTGAATTAACTAGATGTCTTAACCAGCTAGACAGCTTGCTAGTCAGCTGACTTAACTAGCTAGCTACCTAGCTAGCCAGCTGGGAAGTCAACTGAATTAACTAGCTGACTTAACTAGCTATCCTGCTTACTAACCAGCTGTCTTAACTAGCTTGCTACCTAGCTAGCCAGCTGGCTAGCGATCTGACTTAACTAATTGACTTAACAAGCTAGCCAGCTGGCTTGCCAGCTGACTCAACTGGATGATATAACTAGTGAGCCAGATGGCTAGCCAGCTGATTTAACTAGCTCTAGACCTATTTAGCTAGCTGACTAGCCAGCTGAATTAACTAGCTGTCTTATTTAGCTAGTCAGCTGGCTGGGCAACTGAGTTAACTGTCTTGCTACCAAGCTAGTCTGCTGTCATATCACTTGATATAGTTAGCTGACTTACATAGCTGGACTGATTGTTAGTCAGTTGAATTAACTAGCTTGTTATATAGTTAGCCAGCTGACTAGTCAACTGAATTAACTGGTTGACTTAACTACCTAGCCAGTGGGATAGACAGCTGACTTAATTATCTAGCTTCTAGCTGGCCAGTTGTCAAGCCAGCTGACTTAACTAGGTAACATAACTAGCTTGCCAGCTGCCTAGCAGGCTGATTTAACTACCTAGCTACCTAGCTTGCCAGCTAGATAGCCAGGTGACTTAATTAGCTAGCTAGCTACGTAGCCCGCTTTTTTGACAGCTGACTTGGATACCTAACTATCTAGCTAACCAGCTGGCTAGTGAGCTGACTTAACTAGGTTGTTTAACTAGCTAGTTAGCTGGCTAGTCAGCTGACTTAACTAGCTAGCTACCTAGCTAGGCAGCTGGCTAGCCAGCTGACTTAACTAGCTGACTTAACTGGCAAGATAACTTAACTAGCTGACTTAACCAGCTAGCTACCTACCTAGCCAGCTAGCATAGCTAACTGTCTTAACTAACTTGCTACCTAGCTTGCTATCTAGCTAGCCAGCTGACTGAACTAGCTGACCGAACTAGCTAGCTACCTGACATGACTAGTTCACATATATCTAGCTTACCATCAAGCCAGCTGACTTAACTAGCTGAAATAACTAGCTAGTCAGAAGATTTTCCATCTGACAATTAACTTTTTACCTAACTAACCAGCTGGATATCCAACTGACTTAACGTACTGACTTAACTAGCTAGCCAGCTAGTTGCAAGGTGACTTAACTACCTGACATAACCAGCAAGTCAGATGGCTAGACAGCTGCCTTAAATAGCTGGCTACCTATCTAACAACCTGGCTAGCCAGCTGAATTACCTAGCTGACTTTAGCTGGCTTAACTAGCTAGCTATCTACCTAGCCAGTAGGCAAACTTGCTGACTTAACTAGCTGACTTGAAGATCTAGCTTGGTGGCTGGCAATCTGACTTATCTAGCTAGCTACCTACCTAGCCAGCAGGCTAGAGAACTAACTAGACTAGCTGACTTAACCAGCTACCCAGTTGGCTACCCAGCTTATTTAACTCATTGACATCACTAGCTAGCCAGGTAGCTATCTTGCTGACTTAATTAGCCAGCTGCCTACATTGACAGTTGGCTTGCCAGCTCTCTAAGCTAGCTGAATTATCCAGCTAGCCAGCTGGCTAGCCAACTAACTTAACTGGCTCACTACCTAGCTAGCCAACTAGCTAGCCAGCTCACTTAACTAGCTGACTTAACAAGCTAACTACCTAGCTAACCACCTGAATTCAATAGTTAGTTACGTAGGTAGCTACCTAGCTAGTCAACTGACAAGAATTTAGCTAACTACCTAGCAACATAGCTAACATGCTGCCTTAAATACTTAGCTGCCTAGTTAGCTAGGTGAGTTAGCCAGATAGCTACGCAGTTAACTTACTCGTTATTTAACATTCTAGCTAGCTGACTTAATCATCTGACTTAACTCATTACCTAATGAGCGAGTTAACTTACTCAACCAGCTGGCTTAACTCGCTAGCTTACTAGCTAGCTAGTTGACTAATCCATCCGACTTAACTGGTTAGCTAACTAGCTAGCTATCCTACTCAAACTGCTGACTCAAACCGTGTGCTAACTAGCTAGCTAGCTGACTCAACCAGCTTACTTAACCTGCTAGTTAACTAGCTAACTACCTAACTCAAACTGCTGACTTAACCCATTAGCTAACCACCTAGCTAGCTCTCTTAACCAGCTTACTAAATTAGCTGACTTAACTAGCTGACTTAGCTAGCTGACTTAACTATTTAGCTAGCTGACAACTGGCTGACTTAACTCATTAGCTAGCTGACTTAACTACCTGAATCAAAAAGTTAGCTAACTATTTAGCTAGCTGAATAACTAGCTTACATAACTAGTTTACAAACTATTTAGGTAGCAGGCTTAAGTAGCTGACGTAAATACTTAGCTAACTATTGAGCTAGCTGTCTTATCTAGCTGACTTAGCTAGCTAGCTAATTAGCTAGCTGACTTAGCTAGCTTACTTAACTAGTTGGCTAACGAGATAGCAAGATGACTTAACGAGTTGGTTAATGAGTTAACTAAATGTTTTAACTGTTTGGTAAACGAGTTAACTAACTGTCTTAATCTGTTGGGTAACGAGTTAGCTAGGTGTCTTAACTTGTTGGCGGATGATGCGGACAACTGTTTATCTGGTTTAACACTTTGTGTGACTGCTCGGCTGACTTGTTAGCTGGCTTAACAAGTTGGCCGTCTAGTTGGCCAACTAGTTAGTTGGGTTAATTATTTGACTGACGAGATGTCCCACAAGTTAGCTTGGTTAGCTAGTTGGCTGGCTAGTTTGCTGACTAATTAGTCAGCTGACAACTTGGTCGACGATTTGGTTGACCTAACTAGTCATTCCACAAGTTAGCTTACCTAGCTTGTCAGCTGACCAGTTGGCTGACTAGCCGGCCAATTGGTTAGCTGACTTAAATAGTTGGCCGGCTAGTCAGCTGACTGGTTAGCTTACTTAACTTGTCAGCTGGTGAGTGAGCCCACAGGGTAGCTGAATTAACTAGTTGGCCGGAGAGTGAGCTGACTTGTAAGCTGACTTAACTATTCAGTCTGTGATTGAGCCAACTTGTCAGTTGACTTAACTAGTCAGCCAGCGAGTGAGCTGACTGGTCAGCTGACTTTAGTTGACTAGTGAGTGAGCGAATGGTCAGAATTTAGCTAGTCAGTTGACGAATGAGCCAACTGGTGAGCTAACTTAGCTAGTTGCCTGGTGAGTGACACAGCCTGTGAGCTGCCTTAACTAGTCGGCTGGTGAGGGAGCCGACTGGTGAACTGATTTATCTAGTCAGTTGGCGAGCAAGCTGACTAGATAGCTGATCTGTTGGCCTGCAAGCAAGTCAATAATTTAGTTGACCTGTTGACTGGTGAGCGAGCCGAATAATTTGCTCACCAGTTTACAGGCGAGCGAGCTGACTAATTAGCTGACCTGATGGAAAGTGATCGATCCCACTTGTTAGCTGACCAGGTAGCTGAGTTGCAAGCCGACTACTTAGCTAAGTAACTAGCTGATTTGCTAGCTGACTTAACTAGATGGCTGACTAGTTAGCTGGCTATCTAGCTGACATAACTAACTGACAAGCAAGCTACCTAACTCTCTAGCATGCTGACTTCACTAGCTAGCTGAATAGTTAGCTGGGGTGCTAGCTGACTTAACTAGCTAGCTGGCTAGCTAGCCAACTTAACTAGATGACTAACTACTTTGCAGGATAGCTGGCTATTCAGCTGACTTAACGAGCTAGTTAACTTGTTGTCTAGACGGCTAGCCAAATGGCTTAACTAGCTAGCTACCTGGCTGGCTAGCTGGCTAGGCAGCTGGCTAGGTAGCTAGTGGTCTGACAAGGTGGCTAGCCAGCTGGCTTAAATAGCCATCCAGCTGGCTGGACAGTCATATAATCAGCTGGATTAACTATCTAACCACCCTGCTGGTCAGCCTGTTGGCTAGCGGGCTTAACTAGTGGGCCACCTACCTGACCAGCCAGCTAACGAGCCAGCTTAACTTGCCAGCCACCTAGATAGACTACAAGCTAACAAGCTTACTTAACTAGCTGACTTAACTAGATAGCAATCCAGCTAGCCAGCTGGCTTAACTAGCTAGCCACCTAGCTAGCCAACAGGCTATCCAGCTCACTTAAGTCACTGAATTAACTAGCTAGCCAGCAGCCTAGCCAGCTGACTTAATTACCTAGCTAACTACCTAGCCAATTGACTAGCCAGCTGACTTAACTACCTTACTTATACTAGCCAGCTCGCTAGTCAGCTGATGTAACTAGCGAACTACCTAGCTAGCTAGTTGGCTAGCCACTTGAATTGACTAGCTGACTTAACCAGCTAGCCAGCTGGCTAGCCAGCTGACTCAACTAGCTGACATAGCTAGATAACCATTTGGCTAGCCAGCTGAGTTAACTGGCAGACATCACTAGATACACAAATGGCCAATTAAATAGCTAGCTACCTACGTGTCCCACTGGCTTGCCAGCTGACTTAACTACCTAGCTAATTAGCTAAGCAACTGACTACCAAGCTGACTTAACTAGGTGACTTAACTAGCCAGCCAGGTGGCTTGCCAGCTGACTTAAAAAGCTAGCTACACAAGACAGCTGCCTAGCCAGCTGACTTAACTAACTAGCTACCCAGCTACCAAGCTAAATTTGCTTGCTGAAATAACTAGCTAGCTACCTAGCTAGCTAACTACCTAGCTAGGCGACTTAATTAGCTGACCTAACTAGCTTGCTAGCTGATATAACTAGCTGACTTAACTAGCTATCAACCTAACCAGCAAGCTGACTTAACTGATTAAAATAAGTAGCTAGTCAGCTGTCTAGCCATCTGACTTAACTAGCTTTATATCTAGCTAGCAAACTGGCTAGCCAACTGACTTAACGAGGTGACATAAATAGCTAGCCAGCTGGTTAGAAAGCTTACTTTACTAATTGATTAATGAGCTAGGCAGCTGGCCAGCCAGTTGACTATACTAGCTTACTTAACTAGATATACAGGCGGCTAACCAGCTAACTTAACTAGCTCTCTACTTCTCTACCTCTTTAGCCACATGAATAGCCAGCTGATTAATCTAGTTAACAAAACTAGATAGTCAGCTGGCTAGCCAACTGACTTAAATAGGTCACCACCTAGCCAGCCAGTTTGCTAGCCAGCTGACATATCTAGCTCTGTTAACTAGCTGGTCTGCT
>NW_007260251.1:4934-6886 GCF_000164805.1 Carlito syrichta | reverse complement strand
TACTACACCAGTCCATTCCATCCCTCTCCATTCGATTTCACTCCATTCCTCTCCAGTCCTTTTCTCTCCATTTCATTCAATTCCTCTCCATTCCATTCGTTTACCCTCTACTGCATTCCTCTCCATTCCATTCCACTCCATTCCATCCATTCCATTCCATACCACCCAATCCATTTATCTCCATTCCATACCATTCCAATCATCTCCAATCCAATCTATGTCACACCATTCGATTCTATTCGATTCGATTTGATTGTACTCCATTACATTCCAGTTCTCTTCATTCCATTCCTCTCCATTCCATTTTATTCCATTCCATTCCACTCCATTCTATTACATTCTATTCCAATCCATTCCATTCCATTCCATTCCATTCTATTTCTCTATATTTCAACTGTTTCCATTCCACCTAACTCTTTTCCATTACATTCCTCTCCATTCAACTCAATTTCATTCCATTCCATTTCTTTCTTTCCACTCCACTCCACACCATTCCATTTCATTCCATTCCATTCTTCTCCAGTCCTTTGCATTCCATTCTTCTCCATTTCTGCACATTCCATTCCATTCCATTCAATGCATTCCTTTCTATTCCATTCTCCATCCCATTCTACTCCATTCCATTCCATTCAATTCCTTTCCTCCCCATTCCATTCCATACCTCTGCATTCATTCCTTTCCTCTCAATTCCATTCCATTCCACTCAATTCCATTCCACTCCTCTCCATTCCATTGCATTCAATCCCTTTCCCTTTCATTCCATTCCATTACACTTTTCCATTCCATTCCACTCCATTCTATTCCAATCCCTTCCATTCAATTTCGCTCCCTTCCATTCCATTCAATTCCTCTCCATTCAATTCCACTTCATTCTCATCCAGTCCTCTCCATTTCTCTAAATTCCATTCCTCTCCATTTCTCTCCTGTCCAATCCATACCATTCCATTCCTTTCCTCTCCATTCCATTCTTCTCCATTCCAATGCATTCCATTCCACGCCATTACTCTCCATTACATTCCATTGTATTACATTCATTTCCATTCCATTCCTCTTTATTCCATTCCATTCCTTTCCATTCCATTCCATTCCATTCCTCTCCATTGCATATCCTTCCATTCCATTGCTCGCCATTCCATTCCATTTCTTTCCATTCCTTTCTCTTATTATCCATTACTCTCCATAAAATTCCTCTCCATTCCTCTCCATTCCATTCCGTTTCATTACTCTCCATTCCATTGCACTCCATTCCCGTCCTTTGAATTCAATTATAATCCATTCCTCTCTTTTCCATTCTTCTCCATTCCATTACTTTCCACTCCATTCCATGCCTCTCATTTCCTCTCTATTCCTTTCCATTCCATTCCATTCTCATTCCATTCCATATTATCCATCTCTGTGCATTACATTGCATTCATATCGTCTCCATTACATTCCTGTCCATTCTTTTCCATTTCATTAATTATTCCACTCCATTCATCTCCATACCATTGCATTCCTCTCCTTTCCAATCCATTTCATCCCATTCCTCTCCATTCCATTGCTTTACATTCCATTCAATTCCTTTCCTCTCCATTCCATTCCATTTCTCACCATTACATTCCATTCCTCTCCATTCCATTCCATTCCGTTCCATTCCATCCCATTCTTCTCCATTCCAATGCTTTACATTCCATTCATTTCCATTCCTTTCCATTCCATTCCATTCCATTCCAATCCATACTACTGCACTCCATTCCATTCCTCTCCATTCCATTCCATTCATTTCCCTTCCATTCTTCTTCATTACATTCCATTACGTTCCATTCCTCTACATTCAGTTCTATTCCATTCCTCTCCATTCCATTCCATTCCATTTCATTTCATTCCATTCCATTCCATTCCATTCCATTCCATTCAAGTATTTTCCTTTGCTCTGCAAAACAATGCATTCAAATCCTCTCCTTTCCATTCCT
>NW_007260251.1:4466-4914 GCF_000164805.1 Carlito syrichta | reverse complement strand
TCATTCCATTCCTCTCCATTCTCTTCCTCTCCATTCCTTTCAATTCCTTTCCATTACATTTCGTGCCATTCCATTCCATTCCATTCCTCCCGACTCCAATCCATTCCATACCATTCCTCTTCATTCCATTCCGTTTCTCTCCATTCTATTCCATTCCTTTCTATCCATTCCATTGCCCTCCAATTCATTCCATTCCATTCCTCTCCGTTGCATTCCAATTCATATTATACCAATCCATTCCATTCCTCTCCATTCGATTTCACTCCATTCCTCTCCAGTCCATTTCCTCCATTCCATTCCATTCCTCCCCATCGATTCATCTCCATTCCATTCCAATCCTTTCCTCTCCATTCCATTCCTCTTTATTTTATTCCATTCCTCTCCATTCCCTTCTTCTGTATTTCAATCCTCTACATTCCATTTCATTCCATTCCTCTCCATTCCATTT
>NW_007260251.1:3915-4446 GCF_000164805.1 Carlito syrichta | reverse complement strand
ATTGCATTCCATTCCATTCCATTCCATTCCACTCCATTCCATTTCATTCCAGTCAATTATCCACTGCTCTCTATTCCTTTACTCTCCATTACTCTCGATTCCATTCCATTCCACTCCATTCTAATCCTCTCCATTCCTCTCCATTCCATTGCATTCAATTCCTCTCCATTCCGTTCCTCTCAATGCCAGCGATTCCGCTCCCTTCCGTTCTTTTGCATTCCTATCCTGTCTATTCCATTACACTACATTCCTCTCCATTCCATTTCTCTTCTCCATTCCATTCCATTCCTCTCCATTCCATTCCGTTTCATTCCTTTCCCTTCCATTCTTCTCCATTCCATTCCTATTCTTTATATTCCATTACGTTGCATTCCACTCCATTCCACTGCATTCAGTTCCATTCCATTCCTCTTCATTCCATTCCTTTCCATTCCATTCAATTCCATGCCTCTGCATTCCATTTCATTTCTATCCATTCCATTCCATTCCTCTCCATTCCATTCCATTCCACTCAATTCCATTCCACTCCTC
>NW_007260251.1:0-3895 GCF_000164805.1 Carlito syrichta | reverse complement strand
TACTACACCAGTCCATTCCATCCCTCTCCATTCGATTTCACTCCATTCCTCTCCAGTCCTCTTCTCTCCATTTCATTCCATTCCTCACCATTCCATTCGATTACCCTCAACTGCATTCCTCTCCATTCCATTCCACTCCATTCCATCCATTCCTTTCTATTCCATTCCATACCACCCAATCCATTTATCTCCATTCCATACCATTCCAATCATCTCCAATCCATTCTATGTCACACCATTCGATTCTATTCAATTCGATTTGATTGTACTCCATTACATTCCATTCCTCTTCATTCCATTCCTCTCCATTCCATTTTATTCCATTCCATTCCACTCCATTCCATTATATTCTATTTCAATCCATTCCATTCCATTCCATTTCTCTATATTTCAACTGCTTCCATTCCACCTAACTCTCTTCCATTACATTCCTCTCCATTCAACTCAATTTCATTCCATTCCATTTCTTTCTTTCCACTCCACTCCACACCATTCCATTTCATTCCATTCCATTCTTCTCCAGTCCTTTGCATTCCATTCTTCTCCATTTCTGCACATTCCATTCCATTCCTCAATGCATTCCTTTCCATTCCATTCCATTCCATCCCATTCTACTCCATTCCATTCAATTCAATTCCTTTCCTCCCCATTCCATTCCATTTAATCCTCCCTAATCCATTCCTTTCCATTCCATTCCTCTCCAATCCATTTTCTTTCATTCTTCTCCCTTGCATTCCATTCAATTCAGCTCCATTCCATTCCACTTCATTCTCATCCAGTCCTTTCCATTCCATTCCTCTCCATCTCTCTCCACTCCATTCCATACCATTCCATTCCTTTCCTTTCCATTCCATTCCTCTCGGTTCCAATGCATTGTATTCCACGCCATTACTCTCCATTTCATTCCATTGCAATGCATTCATTTCCATTCCATTCCTCTTTATTCCATTCAATTTCTTTCTCTTCCTTTTCTCTCCATTCCATTCCATTCATTTCCTGTCCATTGCATATCTTTCCATTCCATTGCTCGCCATTCCATTCCATTTCATTCCATGCCCTTCCCTTATTATCCATCCCTCTCCATAACATTTCTCTCCATTCCTCTCCGTTCCATTCCATTTCGTTTCATTTCTGTCAATTCCATTGCACTCCATTCCCGTCCTTTGCATTCAATTATAATCCATTCCTCTCTTTCCCATTCTTCTCCATTCCATTCCATTTCACTCGATTCCACTCCTCTCATTACCTCTCCATTTCATTCCATTCCATTTCATTTTCCTCTAGTCCATTTCATTCCATTCCATTCATTCCTCCCCGTTCAATTCCATTCCATTTCAATCCATGCTACAACACTCCATTCAATTCCTCTCCATTCCATTCCATTCCATTCCACTGCATTTCATTCCTCTCCATTCCTTTGCATTCCTCTCCATTCCTTTCCTCTCCCTTCCATTCCTCTACCTTCCATTCCATTACTTTCCACTCCATTGCGTTCCTCTCCATTCCTTTCACTTCCCTTCCATTCCATTCCAAGCCATTCATTCCATTCCATTCCTCCTGACTACAATCCATTATATTCCAAGCCTCTCCATTCCATTCCATTCCTCTCCATTCCATTCCATTGTCACCCAATCCAGTCAATTCCATTCCATTCCATTCCTATCCGTTCCATTCCAATACATACTAATACATTTCATTCCATTCCTCTCCATTCCATTCCACTCCATTCCCCTCCATTCCATTCTTCCTCATTCCATTCCGTTCCTCTCCATTACATGCCACTCCATTCCATTCCACTCCATTTCTCTCCCTTCCATTCCTCTCCATTCCATTCCATTCCACTCTATTCGATTCCACTGCATTCCATTACTCTCCATTTCTTACCATTTCTCTCCATTCCATTCCTCTCCATTTCAATCCTTTCCATTCTATTTCATTCCATCCTCTCCATTCTCTTCCTCTCCATTCCTTTCAATTCCTTTCCATTACATTCCGTGCCATTCCATTCCATTCCATTCCTCCCGACTCGAATCCATTCCATACCATTCCTCTTCATTCCATTCCGTTCCTCTCCATTCCATTCCATTCCTCTCAATTTCATTCATTTCTTCTCCATTCCATTCCTTTCAACTCCCCTTTCTTTCTTTCATTCCATTCCATTACTCTCCAGCCCATTCCTCTCCATTCCATTCCCTACCATTCTCTTCCGTTCCTCTCCATTCCAATCCTCTCCATCCAAATCCATTCCATTCCTCTTCATTCCTCTCCATTCCATTTCATTCCATCCTTTCTTTTCCACTCCATTCCACTTTTTTCCATTCCATTCCATCCTCTTATTTTTCTTTCCATTCCATTCCCTTCCATTCCATTGCTCTCCATTCCTCTCCATTCCATTCCATTCCATTCCTCTCCATTCCATTCCATTGAACTCCCTTCCCTTCCATTCCATTCAATTATTATCCATTCCTCTCTTTTCCATTCTTCTCCATTCCATTCCATTCCACAGCATACCAGTTCTCTCATTTCCTCTCCATTCCTTTCCTTTCCATTCCATTGCATTTCATTCCTCTCCATTCCATTTCATTCCATTCCATTCAGTATTATCCATTGCCGCACATTAAATTGCATTCCAATCGTCTCCATTCCACTCTTCTCCATTCCTTTCCATTTCATTAATCTCCATTCCAATCGATTCCCCTTCATTCCCTTCCTCTCCTTTCCAATCCATTCAATTCCATCCCATTCCTCTCCATTTCATTGCTTTACATTCCATTCAATTCCATTCCACTCCATTCCATTCCACTTCTCTCCTTTACATTCCATTCCTTTCCATTCCATTCCATTGTCCTCCAATCCCTTCCATTCTTCTCCATTCCATTCCATTCCATTCCATTCCATTCCATTCCTCCTCATTCCATTGAACTCCATTCCCTTCCATTCCATTCAATTATTATCCATTCCTCTCTTTTCCATTCTTCTCCATTCCATTCCATTCCACTCCATACCATTCCTCTCATTTCTTCTCCATTCCTTTCCATTACATTCCATTGCATTTCATTCCTCTCAATTCCATTTCATTCCATTCCATTCAGTATTATCCATTGCTGTGCATTACAATGCATTCAAATCATCTCCATTCCATTCTTCTCCATTCCTTTCCATTTCATTAATCTCCATTCCAATCCATTCCTCTTCATTCCATTCCTCTCCTTTCCAATCCATTCCATTCCATCCCATTCCTCTCCATTCCATTGCTTTACATTCCATTCAATTCCATTCCACTGCATTCCATTCCACTTCTCTCCTTTACATTCCATTCCTCTCCATTCCATTCCATTGTTCTCCAATCCCTTCCATTCTTCTCAGTTCCATTCCATTCCATTCCAATCCATACTCCTCCACTCCATTCCATTCCTCTCCATTCCATTCCATTTCTTTCCTTCCATTTTTCTCCATTCCATTCCATTCCTATCCTTTACATTCCAATACGTTTCATTCCATTCCATTCCGCTACATTCAGTTCTATTCCATTACACTCCATTCCATTCCATTCCATTCCATTTCATTGCATTCCATTCCATTCCATTATACTTTCAAGTGTTTTTCATTGCTGTGCATAAAAATACGTTCAAATCATCTCTATTCCTTTCCTCTCCAAGCCATTCCGTTTCATTACTCTCCACTTCACTCCAATCCTCTCCATTCCATTCCATTCCACTCCATTGATTTCCATTCTATTCCTCTCCATTCCATTCCTCTCCATTCCATTCAATGCCATTCCTCTCCATTCCATTCCAGTCCTCTCCATTCCATTCCATTCTACTCCAAGCCATTCCATTCCTCTCCATTCAATTCCATTGCATTTCAATCCATACTACTCCACTCCATTCATTTC
>NW_007260250.1:5710-8952 GCF_000164805.1 Carlito syrichta | reverse complement strand
TTAAACTATATTATAAAGCTTCAATAATCAAAACAGCCTCCAGGAACAGGCATATAGACCGATGCAATAGGATAGAGCTTCCAGAAGCAAAATCTCAATTTCTCAACCAACTCTTCTTCGGCAAGGGCCTCCACCACCAACCACTGGGAGAGGAGAACCTATTTATTAAATGGTGCTGGGACAACTGGCTGATCACATGTAGAAGAATGAAACAGCACCTTTACCTATCACCATACACAAAAATCAACTCTAAATGGATCAAAGACCTAAACATAAAACCTCAAACTATAAGAACATTAGAAAATGCAGGAAACACTCTTATAGAAGTTGGAACTGGCAACCAATTCCTGGTCAAAACCTAAGTGCCTATGCCATAAGAGATGAGACAGACAAGTGGGACCTCATCAAACTGAAAAGCTTCTGCAAAGCCAAAGAAACCATTAGAAGAGCAGGGAGACAGCCCACAGACTGGGAAAAAAATACTTGCCAACTCTATATATGACAAAGGCCTAATGTCTAGGAACTACAAGGAACTCAAACATGTTGAAAAGAAAAAAATAAACAGCCCCATTACAAAGTGGGCAAAAGATATGGAAACTTCTCAAAAGAAGACATACGAGCAGCCAACAGATACATGAAAAAAGGCTCAACCTCATTAGACAAAGAAATGCAAATTAAAACCACACTGATACCACCTAACTCCAGCCAGGATGGCCATCATCAAGAACTCAAAAAACAACAGATGCTGGAGAGGATGTGGGGAAAAGTGAACACTTCTAACTGTTGGTGGGAGTGTAATGAGTATAACCTCTGTAGAAAACAGTTTGGCAATTTCTAAAGGATCTACAAACCAACCTCTCATAGGACTCTGCAATCCCCCTACTGGAAATATACCTGGAAGAACTAAAATCACTATGAAAAAGATACCAGCACTCACATGTTTATCGCAGCATTATTCACAATAGCAAAAACATGGAACTAACCATGCTGCTCATCGAAAGAGAATTGGATAAAAAAAAAAGTACATATACATAGTGGAATATTATGCAGCCATAAAGGACAAAATTATGAACTTTGAAGCAACTTGGATGGACTCAGAGACTATAATACTGAGTGATCTATCACAGAAACAAACTGGGTATCACAAGTTCTCACTCATAAGTGGACCTTGAACAACTATTGTAATACTATAAGAGACTGGCAGTACTAGAAAATTGCCAGGGGTATGTGTGTGTGTGAGGGGGGGCAGTAGTGGGAAACTGGTGGGGGGGGCACACACCTCATCACAGAGTCACCTGCATAATGAACATTCGTATGCTTAACCCTGACCTGTACCCCATATATATTTTTAAAAAGTTGTGGGATGAATAAGAATTTTTTTAAAAGAGAGTTAGTACAGTTTGAAACGCATGTTATTCTGAGTGCGTGATTTGGGTCCTGCACTGAATCACTGCGGAGAGAGATGAAGACCTCCCAAATGAGAACAAGCAGTACTTACGGAAAGCCTGTCGTATCTCTCTGTAGCGCAGGAGTTTCAGCTGCTGCCAGCACTTGCTTGCGTGAGGCTGAGACTCAAAAGCAGTGCAGGAGTGGGAAGCTGTGAGGTGGAAAAGGGGGAGAGAGGGCTTGGTGGGAGGGTAGGAGGTGCTGACTCCCCAGCAAGCTGGAGGTGGCTGGCTAGACGAAGGCCATCACACCTGGCGGGCGAGGGAACACTATTTGGCTTTCTTCCGTTTGGTTCTAAACTGGAAGTGGGATTAAAATCGAGACTGTCATTGACCAAAGCCTAGCCACTGGGGCCTGTTGCTGCAGAAGTTGTGGTCTGACCTTCCCGGCTTGTCGCTGTGGGTTGTGGAGCTCGGCCTCGCCTGCTGGAGTGAGCGGTTTCCTTGTTCCTGGCAGACAAAATTTCTCGACTGAAACCTCTCCTCCGTCGTCTTCGACCGGGTAACTTTGTGGATAGAGAGACCTTACACGTTGCTTTTTTATAAGCATTGCAATGAACTATAAAGCCAGTAACTTCAATAGTGGTGAACAACAACTGTTATTACTATGAATCCCAGAATCACGCGTGTTCTCACTTCTTACCTTAGCAGCGAATCTCAGACGGAACCAAACGTGCCCTTTGCCTGCCGGCCGCTCGGTGGGGCCGTCTGGTCAGCCTTTTGGCATGACACAAAAGTGGCCGCCAGGCAGCCCTTGGTGTCCGGTGGGAGGTCGCCAGGAAAGACCGCCCGCCAGAGGCCTGGCGTCGTTGTCGCGTGTGTGGGCCGGGGCGTCTCTTCGACCACAAATCCTCGTGTGGGCACTGCTTGTCTTTCGGTGGGCACTCCAAAGAATTCCTGCGGGTGCCTCCGAGAACGAGACCCCACGCAGGAGGCAGGCAGGCTCGGACTGCGCGGTGAAGGGGACTCGCATAGGCGGACCCACCCCCAAAGCGCCACACAGGCGGGCTGCCCTGTGCAGGGCAGCAGCGCTCCGCCCCCCACCTGCGGTTCAATTCTCAGCGACTCACACGCGGGCCTCCGCGTGGACTCCCTGAAGCGTTTCTCCGGGACCAGATCCCGTGGCCGTCTTGATCTGGAGCGCCACAGAAAACGACAGACACGCGACCTCCAGGGCACGCGGTGCCCCCTACGGGGATGGCCATGGCCGGCCCTGAGCTCCCCGGTGGCGAGGGCACCACGCCGGGCGCCTCACTGACCCGGCTCGTCCCGGCCCTCCTGGGACACGTGGGGCCCGGGACGTCCTCGCGGAACGCCTTCTTGGGCCGCCGGCTGTGTCCCCAGCTCCCGAAGTCGCGGCTGGAAGAAACGGGAGGGGAGGAGGGAAGTCCAGACTCAAGGGCCTCAGGCAGGGCCGCAGACAGCCACGGCGCCCTCCGCGGGCCTCCTCGTGGGTTAGGACGGTCGGAACAGGAAACAGGAACTGAGAAGGGTGGGCAGGTCCCTCCCCGGGGCTTCCGGCGGGCCTCGCTCCCCGGGGTTCCTCCCTCCTCGGGGCTTCCGGCGGGCCTCCAGCCGGCTCCCACCTCCAGAGAAGGGCCTCCTCCAGGCTGGGGACGCTCTCTCCGAGGAGACTTCCGAGTAGGGCCGGCTGCCCCACTCTCCAGGCCGAACTCGGAAAAACTGGGCCGGGTGGAAGGCCCCCGTGTCGGGCCACACGCACGAGGTCCGGGACCCTGAGACATCTCCGTCCGTGGGGGACTCCGGGGTGTGTGGACCCGCCAGAGCAGGCGGCTG
>NW_007260250.1:0-5163 GCF_000164805.1 Carlito syrichta | reverse complement strand
GGGGGGGGGGGGGGGGGGGGACGCTCCTGGCGCGAGGCGGTCCCTCCCCGGGTCCTTGCCGGCGCCAGACGGTCGTCCCCGCGGGTCTTTGCCGGCGCGAGACGCCTCCCCCTGCCCTTGCCGGCGCGAGAGGGTCGCCCCGCCGCGGGCCTCCTACTCGCGTTTCGAGCGGGTCCGCCAGCAGACGCGTGGGCGGAGCAGCGGGACAAGCGGGCGGCTCCGTGAGGCCCCCGGGCGGCCTCCGGAGAAGGGGACGGGCGGAGGCAACTCGTGGGAAGTTGCCGCTTCTGCCCCAGCGCTTGCTGAGCTTCGCCTTCGATTCTCGTGGGCGCCCGGGGGTCGGGGTCGAGTGCCAGCGGCTCCCCCCTCGCGCCAGAAGGGGGCGCTGCAGGCCTTCCGGGGTCCTGCCGGGCCTGGCGCGGCGCCCTGGGGCCGGGATTTTGTAAAAACCCGAAGCTGATGATGGTAGGACGGGCGTAGGACGCAGACAGACGCGGGTCGTCGCCAGCTTGGGCCGGCCTCGGCTGTTGATGCGCGTGCTCCGGGGTCTCTCAGTTCCCGGCTGGGTGGGGGCCGTGACCTCGGGCCTCCCAGACCAGAGGGCGAACTACAGGCAGGCGTGTCCGGGAATCGTCTGATGGCCGGGTCAGGTGAGGTTTCCTGCAGGCGGGCTGCTTGCTTGCACGTGGTTTTGCAAGGCTGCTGCCAGCGTTGACGAGCTTGGAGCTCTCCTGCAGCCCTGACGTTTCCCTAGCTTCACTTGCCAACTCGATCACTTGGAATAACAATAGCAGCAACAACAACAAAAATTTTTTTTGAGAAAAAACAGCCATTAAGAGGAACCAGGTTAGAAAGAATTCTGGTGCGTTCATACAGTGCAGTAGCATCAGTTTGTGTTTTGGTTTGTCTTTGTTTCTTCAGGGAGGTTGGCCTCTGTGTACTGGCAGGGAAAGATGTTCTGTTGAGTGAAAACAGCACGTTCGTGAGGATGCAAGGTAGAATCATAGTGCGGTGTCATGACACATCTGGAAGAAGGCTTTGGACAAAATATTCTTCAAGCTTGAAGGGGAAATTAAGACACTCTCAGACAAATGGAAATCGAAGGAATTTGTTGCCAGTAGACCTCCCTTGCAAGAAATGTTAAAAGAAGTTAAAAGTAGTTCTTCAGAGAAAAGTAAGAAATTTAGATCTTCATAAAGGAAGAATATAGAAAAAAGGTGAAGTAAGAGCTTTCCATTTTCTTAATTGGTATAGCAGCTAATAGTGTGTCCAGAATAATAATAGCAATAGCATATTAGATGATTATAGTTTATATATAAGTGAAATGAGTGGTAGCAATGATACAAAATACAGGAGGGAGAAGTTAGAAATATTTTGTTATTATAAGATACTAGCACTACTTGTGAAGCAATATAGTATTATTTGAAAGTGAGCTTTTAGCTGGGCACAGTGGCTAAAGCCTGTAAACCCAGCACTTAGGGAGGCCGAGGTGAGGGGATTGCCTGAACCCACGGGTTTGAGAGCAGCCTGGGCAACTTGGCGAGACCTCATCTCTACACTAAACCAAAAAATTAGCCAGGTTTGGTAGCGCACCTGCAGTTCCGGCTATTTGGAAGGCTGAGGCAGAAAGATCACCTAAGCCCAGCGAATGGGCGCTGGGGTGGCCATGAGCGTGCCACTGCACTCCAGCCTGGGCAACGGAGTGAGACTCTGACTTAAAAAAAAAAAAAAAAAGAAGTGGACTTTTATTGATTGTGAATGTACATTGCAAAATCTAGGACAACCAATAGGTTTTTAAAAAAGTAAAAAGAAAGAATTTATATACTTAAACTGGAGACAAACTAGAATAATATAAAATGCTCCATTAAAACCAGAAAAGACAGGAAAAGAGTAGAAAACAAAAAGAGGAAAAAAGAACAAGGACAACAAATGGAAAACAATAGCAAATATGGTAAATATTAATCCAGCTGTATCTATAATCACCTTAAATGTCAATGGTCTATGTATGCCAATAAGACTGAGTGTGTCTGAGTGGATAATAATAATAATGAGACTCAACTATGTGTTATCTACAAGAAGTTCACTTTAAGTGGAAAGACACAAAAAAGATTGAAATAGCAATAGAGGAAGATATGCCATTAACATTAAAATAAAACTGGGGTAGCTATATTAGTTTCAGATAGAGCAGACGTCAGAGAGTGAGGAAAACAGGAATTAGGAATTAATAATTAAGCATTACATAACAAAAAAGTAAATTCTTCAAGAAACTAAATATAACACTTTTTACTGTGTGTGTGCCTAACAGCAGTGGATTGAAATACATGAGACAAAATTCTAATTTGTCTCCAATTTAAGTATATAAATTCTTTATACACTTAAGCAAGAAGAAGTAGATGAATCCACTATCACAGTTGGAAACTTCAGCACCATCTAGCAGAAATGGACAGATCCAGTAGGCAGAAAATCAATAAGAACATAGTTGAACTAAACAGTACCATCAAACAATTGGATATAATTAACATCTATAGACTGCTTAGTCCAACAACAGCAGAATAGATATCATTTTCAAGCTCACATGGAACATTCAGCAAAATTGGCCACATTCTGGCCATAAAACATACCTTAACACATTGAAAATGCACAATGTATGCATTCAGAAAACAGTGGAACCTAACTACAAATCGTTAATAGAACTATAGCTGGAAAAATCTAAAAATATGTCGCTATTAATAAATTTCTTTAATAAATAACAAGGGTCAAGAATAAACCTCAAGGAATATTAAGACAAATACTTGGAACTAAATGACAACAAAAGTACAATTAATCCCTCCAAGAAGTTCCTCATTTCCCTTACAGTGGTGGGGATTAGTCAAAGCTGGATGGGGAGCCCTTAGGAAGGTTCCCTGACAAGATTGCAGTTTTGCATGGGCACAGTTGTATACAGCATTCCCCTAAATGTTTCTCATTCCTAATCAGGCAGGTGAGACATTCCCTAACTAGTCATTGAGGCCACCTGGTGAACTGAGTGGGGATTGGTCATAGAAGGACCCTGCAAAATTGTTTGAAAGCCCCTCCTTGGAGGCCAGGACACATTAGGATGGGCCATGGAATTGGGGAGAACCTGGATGGGAACCAGCAGTCAGGAAGGCCTTGGATGGTGCTATCATGTGAGGCCAGGTTTGAAGGTCTGAGGAGGGCACCTTTTTGCATGCAACTGATTGGCTCAATGATCCTCTGAAAACTTTCCTAAGACTCTTGGCTAGGGGAAAGGATTGCTCCTGGCTATAGAGTGAAGGCCAGGGATGGTACCCTATTTCCCACCCTAGTCCACAGCAGTGCCTGTAATTAGAGGCACCTGAAAATGTTTTTAAGTTTCCCCTGTTGGTGGGGAACAGATAAGTCTTCCCAGTAAGGCCCCGGAGGGTCTCTTGAGACTGGCCACAGTTCTTCCAGCCCTGGCTGTGGCATGAGACCTGTAAATGTTTACAAGTCCCTCTCTGCACGGGCAGAAAAGACCTGAGCTACTGGGGGGTATTCTTTTTTATTATTTTATATTAAATTACTAATATTTATTGTTACAAAAGATGTAAAGTGTGACATCAAAAACATAAAATATGGAAGGTGAGGAAGTAAGAGTGGAGATATGTGATCACAATTAAGCTGTTATCAGCTTAAATTAACCTGTCATAAGTACAACATGTTTTATGTAAGCCTCAAGGTAACTACAAAGCATAAGCCTGTAATAGATACACAAAAGATACCATTACGAAGAGCAATCAAATCACAAAGAAAGCAGGAAGGAGGAAACAAAGGCTCTTCAAAACAACTAGAAAACAACTTAAAAATGGCAGGAGCAAGTCCATACTTATCAATAATAAACTTGAGTATAAATGGATTAAATTTTTCAGTTAAAGACATATAGTGATTAAATGGGTTAAAAACAACAACCATTACCAAGACTTAACTAAATGCTGCCTACAAAAGACTTACCTCACCAGTAGGGACACCAATTTGAAAGAGGAGGATGAAAAACGATATTCCCTGCACATGGAAAGTAGGAGTCGTTATATCAGATAACTAGACTTTAATTAAAAAATGCTAAAAAGAGACAAAGGAGGTCATTATACAAAGATAAAGGGGTTAATTCCGCAAAAGGATATAACAATTGTAAATGCATTTGCACCCAACACCAGAGCACCCAAATATATAAAGCAAATATTATTGGAGCCAAAGGGGGAGAGAGCCTGCAAGACAATAATAGTAGGAGACTTTAACCCCCCAGTTTCGTCAAAGGACAGATCATCCAAACAAAATAAGTGAAGAAACATTGTAGTTAAAATACACTCAAGATCAAATAACCTAACTTGTACAGAACATTTTATTCAACAGCTGGAGAATGTGTATATATTCTTTACATTAGCACATGGAACATTCTCCAGGATAGATCATATGTTAGGCCACAAAACAAGTCTCAACAAACTTGTAAAAATTGAAATCGTATCAAGTATGTTATCTGACTACAGTGGAACAAAACCATAAACCAATAACATGAGAAACTTTGGAAACTGTACAAATGGAAGATAATCTTGAACTGCTAATGGGTCAATAAAGCAATTAAAAACTAAAAAATTAGTACTATTAAAGTTTATAGAAACAAATGCCTATATTAAAAAGTAGAAAGATTTCAAATAATAATGCACCTCAAGGAACTAGAAAAGTACAAACAAATGAAACTCTAAATTATAGGAAGAAAAAAAGTTCAGAATAAAAAATAAAATTGAGTCTAAAAAAATAAAATCAACAAAATGGAAAGATATTTTTGAAAAGATAAAATCAAACCTTTAGGTAGACTAAGAAAAAAGAAGATCCAGTGGGATAAAATCAAAGATGAAGTAGAAATTACAGTTGATACCAGGGACATGCAAAAGTTTGTTACAGATGTTATAAACAACTATATACCAACAAATTGGAAAACCTATTAAACATGGTTAAATTATTGGATACATACCATCTATGAAGCTTGAACCATGAAGAAATAGAAAACTTGAACAGACCACTAGTGAGTAACATGCTTGAATCAGTAATAAAAAGTTTCTCAATAAAGAAAAGTCCAGGTCCGTATGGCTTCACCATTGAATTCTACCTAATTTTTAAGATGAATGA
>NW_007260249.1:5824-7896 GCF_000164805.1 Carlito syrichta | reverse complement strand
TCAACCAGCTGACTTAGTTCATTGGCTAACTAGCTGGCTTGCCTACTCAACCAGATGACACAACTCGTTTGCTAACTAGCTAGCTAGCTGACTCAACCAGCTGTCTTAACCCATTATTTAACTAGCTAACTACCTCACTCAACCTGCAGACTTAACCCGTTAGCTAACTAGCTAGCTAACTGTCTTAACCATCTGACAAAATTAGAAAGCTGACTTAACTAGCTGACTTAGCTTTCTGACTTAACTACTTAGTTAGCTGACTTCATTGGCTGACTTAACCAGTTAGCTACATAACTTATCTACCTGAATTAAATAGTTAACTAACTAATTAAGAAGCTGAATAACTCGCTGCTTTAATAATTATCTAATTAGTTAGGTAGCAGAAGTAAGTAGGTGACTTAAATAGTTAGCTGACTAGTGAGCCAGCTGACTTAGCTAGCTTACTTAGCTAGATAGTTGGTTAACTAGCTGACTTAGCTAGCTGACTTAACTAGTTGGCTAGCAAGATACCTAGCTGACATAATGAGTTAGTTAAAGAGTTAGCTAACCGTTTTAAGTAGTATGTAAACGAGTTAAATCGCTGACTTAACGAGTTGGTTAACAAGTTAGCTAGGTGAATTATCTTGTGGGCTGACGAGTCGGCCGACTACTTATGTTGTTTAACACGTTGGCTGCCTAATTGGCTGACTTGTTAGCTGGTGTAAGAAGTCAGCCGACTTGTCAGCTGACCAGTTAGCTCGCTTAGCAAGATGACTGACAAGTTGCCCTACAAGTTAGAAATGTTATATAGTTGCCTGTTCTTTTGCTCACTAACTAGTCGGCCTACTAGTTGGCCGACAAGTTAGCTGTCCTAAGTAGCTGTCCTAAGCTGACAAGTTGGTTGACTACTCAGATGATTTTTTAGCTCACTTTACTACTTGGACAACTAGTTGGATAACCGGTTACCTGCCTTAACTAGTAGGTCAGCACCTGATCCAACAGGTGAGCTCACTTAACTAGTCAGTGGGTGAGAGAGCCGACTGGTCAGGTGACTTAACAAGTCGGCAAGCGAGCCGACTGGTAAGCTGACTTAACTAGTCAGCCAGCAAGTAAGCCAACAGGTCAGCTGACTTAACTAATTTGCTGGTGAGTGAGCTGACTGGTCAACTGACTTTGGTTGCCTGGCAAGAGAGACGAATGTTTAGAAAACTTAACTAGTTGGTCAGTGAGTGAGCAGACCGGTGAGCCAAATTAACTAATTGGCCGTCAAGTGAGCCCATGTGTGAGATGCCTTAACTAGTTGGCAAGCAAGAGAGCCATTGGTGAGCTGACAACTAGCTGACTGGCAAGCAAGTCGACTAGTTAGCTGTCCTTTGGCCTGCAAAAAAAGCCGATGAGTCAGTTGAATTATTTGCTGGCAAGTGATTTGACTAGTTTGCTGACCGATTGGCAGATAACGAGCAGATTAGTTAGCTTAACTGATGGAAAGAGAGAGAGCCCACTAGTTAGCTGACCAACCTGCTGAGTTACTAACCCACTAGTTAGCAAAGTAACTAGCCGATTTTCTAGCTGACAACTAGATAGCTGACTAGCTAGCTGGCTATATGACTGACATAACTAGCTAGCAAACAAGCTATCTAGCTTTCTATCTAGCTGACTTAACTACCTAGCTAACTGGCTAGTTAGCTGGCTAGGTGACATAACTATCCAGCTAATTAGTTAGTTGACAAAATAGTTGACATAAATAGCAAGCTGACAAGCAACCTGACTACCTAGATGATTTAACTAGCTAGTTGAATAATTAGTTGACTTACTATTTGACTAACAAGCTAGCTGGCTAGCCAGCTGACTTAGATAGCTACCCTCACAGGCAGTTGGCTAGCAAGCTGATCTAACTAAATGACTTAACCAGCTAGCCAGCTGATTAACTAGCTGACTTAACTAGCTAGTTACCCAGTTCTCCAGCTGAGTAAACTAGCTGATTTAACTAGCTAACTACCAGCTAGCCAGCTGGATGGTCAGCTGACTTAATTATCTGACTTATTTAGCTAGCCAGCTGGATGGCCAGCTGATTTAAATAGCTGACTTAATCA
>NW_007260249.1:4198-5476 GCF_000164805.1 Carlito syrichta | reverse complement strand
TGACTTAACTACCTAGCTACCTAATTATCCAGGTTGCTAGTGAGCTGACTTAACAAGTTGACTTAACTAGCTAGCTAACTGGCTAGCCAGTTGACTTAATTAACTAGCTACACAGCTAGGCAGCTGTCTAGGCAGCTGAGCTAACTCGCTGACTTAACTAGCTAAGCAAGATGATTTAACTAGCTGAATCAACCAGCTAGCTACCTAGCTAGCCAGCTGGCTTATACAGCTGGCTCAACTAGCTAGCTACTTAGCTAGCCAGCTAACTTAACTAACTGACTTAACTAGCTAGCTAGCTGACAAAACTAGCTGATTTATATAGCTAGCTTCCTAGCTAGCGAGGTGTTTTAACTAACTGAAATAACTAGATAGCCAGATGGATAGCCATCTGTATAGACTAGCTTTTTGACTAGCTAACCAACTGTATAGCCAACTGACTTAATGAGCTGTCTTACTAGGTAGCCAGTTGTTTGCTGACTACTTAGCTGACTTAAACAGCTAGTCAGCTGCCTAGCTAGCTGACTTAACCTGCTGGCTCTCTATGTAGCCAGCTTGAAGCTAGCCGTCTTACCTTGCTGACTTAAGTTAGGAAACTGGGTAGCCAGCTCATTAACTAGTTAGCTATCTACCTAGCCAGCATGTTAACCAGCTGACTTAACTAGCTGACTTGAACTGCTTCCCTGCTGGCTAGCAAGCTGATTTTTCTAGCTAGGTACATAACTAGACATCTGGCTACAAAGCTGACAAAACTAGCTGATTTAACAAGCTAAACTGTTGGCTAGCCAGCTGACTTAACTCAATGATATCACTTGCTAGCCAGGTAGCTATCTAGCTGACTTAACTAGCTAGGTACCTACCTTGTCAGTTGGCTTGCCAGCTCTCTTACCTAGCTGAATTAACCAGCTAGCCACCTGGTTAGCCAACTGACTTAACTAGCTCGCTACCTAGCTAGCCACCTGGCTAGCCTGCTGACGTAACTAGCTGAATTACTAGCTAGCTACCCAGCTAGCCAGCTGACTTAAGTAGTTAGCTAACTAGCTAGCTACCTAGCTAGCAAGCTGACTTAAATAGTTATCTGCCTAGCTAGCTAGCTGACTTAATAAGCTAGCTAACTAAATGGCTTACTCATTATCTAACATGCTAGCTAGGTGACTTAATTATCTTACTTAACTGGTTAGCTAATGAGCTACCTAGCTGACACAACTAGCTTACTTATATCATTAGCTAGCTAGGTAGCTAACTGACTCATCCAGGTGACTTAACTCATAAGCAAACTAG
>NW_007260249.1:3448-4089 GCF_000164805.1 Carlito syrichta | reverse complement strand
GCCAGCTGGCTAGCCAGGTGAATAAACTATGTAGCTACCTAGCTAGCCAGTTGGCTTGCTGCTGGAATTAACCAGCTCACTTATCCAGCTAGCCAGCTGGCTGACCATCTGACTAAACTAGCTGACATAACTAGTTAGCCAGCCGGCTAGACAGCTACCTAGCTACCTAGCTAACCAGCTGGCTAGAGAGCTGACTTAACTAGGTGACTTAAGTCACTACCCAGCTTACTTAAATATCTAGCTATCTACATTACCAGCACACTAGCCAGCTGAACTAGCTAGCTGACTTGAACTGCTAGACGGTTGGCTAGCAAGCTGACTTATCTAGCTAGCTACCTACATAGCCAGCTCGCTAGACAGCTGACTAAACTAGCTGATTTAACCAGCTAGTCAGTTGGCTAGCCAACTTTCTTAACTCGAAGGCATCACTATCTAGCCATGTAGCTATCTAGCTGACTTAACTAGCTAGCTCCCTACCTTGTCAGTTGGCTAGCCAGATGATTGAATTAGCTGAATTTACTAGCCAGCCAGCTGGCTAACCAACTGACTTAACTACTTTGCGACCTAGCTAGCCGGTTGGACAGCCAGCTGATTTAATTAGCTGAATTAACTAGCTAGCTACCTAGCAAGACAGATGCCTT
>NW_007260249.1:0-3428 GCF_000164805.1 Carlito syrichta | reverse complement strand
GTGAGTCGAATGGTCAGATGACTTAACTAGTCATGCAGAGTGTGATATGACTGGTCAGCTGAATTTAGCTTTCAAGTGAGCTGACTGGTCAGACTTAACTAGTCGGCTGGAAAGTGTACTGACCAATGAGCCAACATAATTATTCAGCCAGTGAGTGAGCTTATTTGTGAGTTGCCTTAACTATTCAGCAGGTGAGTGAGCCGACCTGAGAGCTTATTTAACTAGTTGGCTGGCGAGCAAGCCAACTAGTTTGCTGACCAGTTGGCCTGCAAGTGAGTCAACAAGTTAGTTGACTTGTTGGCTGTTGTGTGAGCCGACTAGTTTGCTGACCGTGTGGCAGGCATGCAAGCCGAATATTTAGCTAACCTGATGGAAAATGAGCGAGCACAATAATTAGCTGACCAGCTAATTGAGTTGCTAGCTGACTTGTAAGCCAAGTAACTAGATGGTTTGCTAGCTGACTTAACTAGCTAGCTGACTAGCTAGCTGGCTATCTAGCTGATATAATTAGCTAGCAAACAAGCTATCTAGCTGTCTAGCAAGCTGATTTAGCTAGCTATCTAATTGGCTAGTTAGCTGGCTAGCTGACTTAATTATCTAGCTGAGTAGCTAGCTGACTAGCTAGCTGACAAGCTAGCTGACTAAACTAGCTGACTTAACCAGCTAGCCAGTTGGCTAGCCAACTTTCTTAACTCGAAGGCATCACTATCTAGCCATGTAGCTATCTAGCTGACTTAACTAGCTAGCTCCCTACCTTGCCAGTTGGCCAGCCAGATGATTTAATTAGTTGAATTTACTAGCCAGCCAGCTGGCTAACCAACTGACTTAACTACTTTGTGACCTAGCTAGCCAGTTGGCCAGCCAGCTGATTTAATTAGCTGAATTAACTAGCTAGCTACCTAGCAAGACAGATGACTTAAATATTTGGTTAACTAGATAGGTACCAACTGATTTAAACAGTTAGCTAACTAGCTAGCTACCCAGCTAACAAGCTGACTTAAATAGTTACCTACGTTGCTAGCTAACTGACTTAATGAGCTAGCTAACTAGTTAGCTTACACGTTATCTAACGTGCTAGCTAACAGATTTAATCTTCCAACTTAAGTCTTTAGCTAACGATTTTCCTAGATGGCTTAAGCAGCTGACTTAACTCGTTAGCTAACTAGCTAGCAAGCTGACTCATCCAGCTGACTTAAATCATTAGTTAACTAGCTACCTAGCCTACTCAACCCAGCTGATTCAACCCTTTTGCTAACTAGCAAGCTAGATGACTCAAGCAGCTGGCTTATTCAGTTAGTTAACTATCTAACTACCTGACTCAGCCTGTTGTCATATACCATTAGCTAACTAGCTAGCTAGCTGTCTTAACCAGGTGACTTAATTAGAAAGCTGACATAACTTGCTGAATTAGGTAGGTGACTTAACTACTTAGGTACCTGATTTAACTGGCCGACTTAACTAGTTAGCTAGTTGACTTAAATAACTGGATTAAATATTTAGCTAACTATTTAACTAGCTGAATAACAATCTGACAACTAATTAGCTAACTAGTTTTGTAGCAGACTTAAGTAGCTCACTTAAATAGTTAGCTAACTAGTGAGATAGATGACAGCTAGCTGAATTATCTAGCTAGCTGGTTAGCTAGCTGATTTGACTAGCTGACTTAACGAGTTGCTTAATGAGTTAGCTACCTGTTTTAGCTAGTTTGTAAACGAGTCAAGTAGCTGACTTATCTAGTTGTTTAATGAGTTAGCGGACTTGTTGATTTATGAGCCAGCAGAATAATTAACACACTGGCTGACTACATGACCCACTTGTTAGCTGACTTAACAATTGGCCTACTAGTCAGCAGACTAGTTAGCTGGATTAGATCCTTGACTGACGAGTTGGCCCACTAGTCAACTCTGTTAACTTGTTGGATGGCTGGTGTGCTGACCTAACTAAACTGCCGATTAGTAGGTCAATTAGTTAGATGGCCTACCTTGTTGGTGGCTAGTTAGCTGAGGTAATTTTTTGGCTGACAAGTTGGCTGGTTATTTGGCCGATTGTTTAGCTGACTTAACTAGTAGGCAGGCTAGGCGGCCAACCGGTTAGCTGACTTAACTAGTCGGTCAGCGAGTGAGCCGACAGGTGAGATGATTTGACTAATTGTCTGGCGAGTGATCAGACAGGTCAGCTGCCTTAACTAGTCAATCAGCGTGTGAGCCGATTGGTCAGCTGACTTAACTATTCAGCTGGCAAGTGAACTGACTGGTCAGCTGACATTAGTCGAGTTGCGAGTGAGGCAACAGGTGAGCTGCCTTAACTAGTCAGCTGACGATCGAGCTGACAGATGAGCTGACTTAACTAGTCGGCTGGAGAGCAAGCAGACCAGCTAGCTAACCTGTTGGCCTGTGAGAGAGCTGACAAGTTAATTGACCTGTTGGCTGGCAAGCGAGCCATCTAGTTTGCTGACCAGTTTGCAGGCAAGGGAGCTGACTAGTTAGGTGACCTGATGGAAAACAAGTGATCCCACTAGTTAGATGGCCAGCTAGCTCAGTTTCTAGCCCACTAGTTGCCTTAGTAACTAGCTGATTTGCTAGCTGACTTAACTACCTACCTGACTAGCTAGCTGGCTATATAGCTGACATAACTGGATACCAAACAAGCTATCTAGCTGTCTAGATAGCTGACTTAAATAGCTAGCTAACTGGCTAGTTAGATGGATAGCAGACTTAACTATCTAGTTGTCCAGCTACCTAGCTGACTAGCAAGCTGAATAGCTAGCTGATTTAATAAGCTAGCTGAATAGTCAGCTGACTTGCTAGCAGACTTAACTACCAGCTGATAACTTAGCTGTATAGCTAGCTGACTTAAGTAGTTGACTAGCAAGTTGGCTGGATACCTCACTAGCCAGCTGGCTTAACTAGCTAGCCAAATGTTTGGCTACACTGCTAGCCATCTGGCTTAACTAGCTATCTACCATGCTGGCTAGCTGGCTAAGGAGCCAGCTGGCCAGCTAGTGGGCTGGACTGCTGACTAGCCATCCAGGTTAATTAGGCAACCTGCTGACTGGACAGTCACATAGCCAGCCGGCTTACCTAGACAGCCACCCTGCTAGTCAGCCAGCTAGCCAGCCGGCTTAAATAGATTGTCACCTACCTGAAGATCCTGCTAAGCAACTGCCTTATCTTGCTAGCCTCCTAGCTAGCCAACCGGCTAATCAGCTGACTTATAGCAGATTTAACTAGATAGCCATCCAGCTAGCCAGCTGGCTTAACTAGCTAGCCACCTACCTAGCCAGTTGTCTAGCCAGGTCACTTAACTCGCTGACTTAACTAGGTAGCCAGCCGGCTAGCCAGCTGGCTTAATTAGGTAGCTACCTAACTAGCCAGGTGTCTAGCCAAGTGACTTAACTAGCTGACTTAACAAGGTAGCAAGCTGAATAA
>NW_007260248.1:4779-13044 GCF_000164805.1 Carlito syrichta | reverse complement strand
CGCTCAGCTCATTTTCTTGACATCTTGTACAGATGAGGTCTGCTGAGGTGCCTGGGCTCATCTAAAATCTGGGGACTCAGGCCATCACTCACCTAAGCCTCACAGAGCACCGAGATGACATGGATGAGCCCCTGCTCCTGGCCTCCACACCCCTCTCTGGGCCCCACCTCATGGCCCAAACCCTTCCAATGACCCAGGACCATGGAAAGGGTGGCAGGAGTCATACGCCAAACCCTCTCTTGGTGGAGCGACTGGCATAGGGTTGTATCTCCACCAGGGCACCCACTCCTCCCCCTGCATTGTTCCCCAGGGTGGAGCTGCATGCTCCTCCCAGGGCTAGCCTCCAAGAAAGGCAGGGTGTGACTCTCAAACCTTCAGTGGGAGGGGCATGGCTGGGTGACTCATGCGTGTCTCCTTTGCACTGGGGGAGGCAGAGACGGGCAAAACACCGGGGTCCAGGTCCTTGAGACCAGGCTGGACACCATCTCAAGCCCCCATCTCGACCCCAAGTAAAACCCAGAAAACCCTGGGTGAGGACAGGCCTATAGCAGAAGGATCACCTCTTGCCCAGAGTTCAAGAACAGGCAGGAAGACCAGGATGTCGACCAAATGGAAAGCCTGTGATCGCAGCAGTTTGGGAGGCCCAGGCCGAGAGGGTGGCCTGAGTTGGGTGGTTTGAGAGCAACCTTGACAACCTAGAGAGGAAAGAAAATGAAGAACGAAAGAAAGAAAGAAAGAAGGAAAGAAAGAAAGAAAGAAAGAAAGAAGGAAAGAAAGAAAGAAAGAAAGACAGAAAGAAAAAGAAAGAAAGAAAGAAAGAAAGAAAGAAAGAAAAAGAAAAGAAAGAAATCAATTTTCTGGCAAACATTCTGCTCTCAGTCTTTCCCTCCCCACCCCCATGACATGTGAGGTTCCCCCAAGCTCAGAAGTTTACAGACCCAACCCCCCAATGTCTGCCCCTGCTTTAATGTGAGAATTCCCAAGGCACCCTGGCTGGGTTCCTGCTGGCTCTCCTCTCCAAGGTGAGAAATTTGCCCCAGGCAGGCCAACCCTCCGACTGGGTAATGAGGACCTTCCACTGAGAAAGCCCAGGGACACATTCCTCACCCAGGGACATTTCTTCCTCCCCCATCCCATTTTTCCTAGCTCAAAAGCTAGTCGACTTGTGAACACCATGTAGAGTTTAGAATCTGCATGATTCTGATGTTTTTGGAGATGAGGCCTGGCTCTGTGGCCCAGGCTGGGGCTTGCAGACACGACTGTCTTTCACTGCCAGCTTTGAAATCGCAGGCTACAGTGATCATCATGCCTCAGATTCCAGAGTGGACAGGACTACAGGTATCTCAACCCCAGACCCCCTGTTTGTATGGGTGCAGAGACGGGATCTCCATGAATGACCTGTGCAGGCCTTGGTCTCTGGGGCTACAGCCATCCTCCCACCTTGACCTCCCAGAGTACTGGGATTCAAGACTTGGTCCTCAAAGTCAGGCATTCTGGTTCATTTTTGATGAATGATTGAGGCCGTGCTTGGGTGCTCAGCCTCATCATGCCAGCACTTTGGGAGGTCGAACCAGTGGCTGATCCAAGCCCACAGGCTGAGACCCACTCAAACACCTCGGCTCGACCTCTTCTCTACCATCCATCCCTAATGAGCAGGGGTGGTGGCAGGCATCTGTCTTTCCAGCTTCTCCAAAGAGTGGGGAAAGGCTCGCTGGAGCCCAGGAGGCTGATGCTGTGGTCACTGGGAGCAAGACACCACCTTCCAGCCTGGGCAATTGAGTGACACTCCGACTCAAAGAAAAAAAGGAGATAGGAAAAAAAAGAACACCCATTTGTGTTTGGAGTTGGGATCATCCTGAACAGAGATCATTTGGGAAAGAGCTCCCTGCCTTGGGCTAGAGTTCCCAAAAGACAGTGCATCGGCAGACAATCAGGCTGTGGCTTTGTGAGGCTGAGGTGGGGACCATGGGGGCCCGAGAGTTCGAGACCAGCCTGGCACACATAGTGAGACCTTGTCACTCCCCAGAACACAACACTGGGGATGCCCGTGGTGGCCCCCATGGTCCCAGCTACAGGATGCTGCACCTCCATCCTGGGGCATACCTTGTATCATCCTGCCAACAGAGGCTGTGAGTCCAGGCCAGGCACCCTGGCCCAAGGCTGTCAACCCAACTCCCTGGGAGGCTGTGAGTGGAGGGTGCCTGAGCCCAGGTTTTGGAGGCCAGTCCGGGCATAGTGGGCAGACCTCATCTCAGTGAGAGGTGCCCAAAATCGTGTCATGCGTGGTGGCCCCTGGAGTCCTGTCTGCTTGGGGGTCAAGACAGGAGTACCGGCTGAGCTCCACAAGTCAATGCCCTGTGATCTATGATTGTGTCAATGAGCCTCATCCCGGTTGATGGAGACTCCGGGGATAAAAAAGACTCTTCCCACATGTGTCATGAAGGGGATCCATGGCTCCCCAGGGAAAGGTCCATGTGGGCAGGGGACGATGGAGTGATTGGGAGAGGAAGAGGCTCTCCCCACCCAAAAGTTGCAGACTGGATGACTGGAACCTGGTCTGACCTCATCGTTCCTGGACCACCTTGTATGCTCAGTGCCTGATGCCTGCCCTATCGAGGGGCCATCTGTTCCGTGAGCTCACACGCATCTTAGATCTGGGACACGAATGTGGAGGGTGGAGGCAGGCCTTCTGGGAAATGTTGCCAAAGGCATGGGGCAGACGTGCCCAGTCACCTCCTTTGAAACCTCCCACAATTGACAGGTGGGAAAGTGCCTTTTCTTCTCCCATCCCTGAAGGTGACTCCTCTAATTGGGTGGCAAGGGTGGTGGTGGTGGCAGAATTATTATTTGGAGTTGGAACCCCACTCTGTCACCCAGGTTGGAATGCAGGGGCTAGTTCATGGACACTATGAACTCCACCTGCTGGGGTCAGGTGATCCTCCCACCTCGGCCCCCCAAGTGGCTGGAATGATAGGCCTGGGAGACCATGCCTGGCTAATGTTTGGAAATATTTTTGAGGGCCAAGAAGAGGCTGAACCCAGCGTCCTGGGCTGGTCTCAAACCCATAGGCTCAGGCCATCCACTTGCCTCACCCTCGAAGGGCTGGAATTCCAGGCTGAGCACCTGAGTCTGGCCTGTTGTTGTGGTGGTGGGGGTTGGTATTCTTATTCTGAGTTGGAGTACTGCTCTGTCACCCAGGCCTTAGCACAGGGGCCCGCTCTTTGCCACCGCAGCCTCCACCAGCTTGGCTCAGGATATCTTCCTGCTGTGGCCACTCAAGTGGTCAGAAAGATAGGTGTGTGCGCTCAGGCTATCTTCCTGCTGTGGCCACTCGAGTGGTCAGAAAGATAGGTGTGTGCCACCATGCTCGGCTCATTTTGTTTGTTTCTTGTAGAGGCGATGTATTGCCAAGGTTCCTGGGATGGTCTCAAACATGGTGGCTCAGTCCATCCTCTTGCCTTGGCCTCCCAAAGCACCGGGTTACAAGCGTGAGTCCCCACGTCGAGCATCCACACCCCTCTTAGATCCCCACTGCGAGGCCTGTTCCCTTCAGATGACCCCAGACACCAGAGAGGGCAGAGAGAGTTGTCCACTGAGCCCACCCAGGAGTAGAGCCTGTTGCAGGGGCATGTCTCCACAAAGACGGTCAGCCCTCCACCTGCCTTGTTCCCCAGGGTGGACCCACTTGATCCTCCCAGGGGTCACCTTGATGAAAGAGAGGTCGTGACTCTCAAACATTCGGGAGGATGGGGATGGTTGAACGACTCACGCCTGTCTCCTCGGCACTCAGGGAGGGCGAAACGGGAAGGTGGTTGGAGGCTGGGAGCTCGAGACCAGGCTGGACACCATAGCAAGCCTGCACATAGACCCCAACCAAAACCCAGAAAACCTTGGGTGAGGGCAGGTCTCGGCGGGAGGATTTCCTCCAGCACAGAGTTCAAGATCAAGCAGGATGAACCAGATGTCACCCAAATGGAATGCCTGTGATTGCAGCAATTTTGGAGGCCCAGGCCGAGAAGATAGCCCGAGTTGGGATGTTTGAGAGCAGCCTGGGCAACCAAGTGAGGAAAGAAAAGAAGGACAAGAAAGAAAGAAAGAAAGAAAGAAAGAAAGAAAGAAAGAAAGAAAGAAAGAAAGAAAGAAAGAAAGAAAGAAAGAAAGAAAGAAAGAAAGGAATCCATTCTCCTGCAAAATTTCTTCTCTCAGTCCTTCCACCACCGCCTCAATGTGAGTGTCTGCCAAGCTCAGCACCTACCAGCCCCAACCCACCCCCCAATGGATGCCCCCTACTTGGTGTGGGATTCCCAAAGCTCCCTGGCTGGGTTCCTGATGGCTATCATCTCCGAGGTGAGAAATGTACCCCAGGCAAGCTGACCCTCCGACTTCACAACAAGGACGACCTCTGCCAAGAAAACCAGGGAAACATCCCTCAGCTGGGGGTATTTCTTCACTCCCAAGTCAATTTTTCCTGACTGTAAAGCCAGTCGTCCTGTGAACACACAATGTGCAGTTGAGAATGTTTTTAGAGACAAGGTCTGGCACTGTGGCTCAGCCTGGGGCCCAGGGACATGACTGTTGCTCACCGCCAGCCTCAAAATCATGGGTGATCCTCCCTCCTCAGCATCCGGAGTGGCCAGGATAATGGGCATCTGCACCCCAGACCCCCTTTGTGTTTAGTTGCAGAGAGGGGAACTCCTTGTGTGGCCTGGGCTGGCCTTGGGCTCCTGGGCTCCTGCCATCCTCACACCATGGCCTCCCAGAGCACTGGGATTCCAGGCGTGGGCCGACCTGCCAGGCCTTATGGTTCATGTGCAATGAAGGATAGAGGCTGGATTCGAGGCTCATGCCAGTCGCAGGCCTCGGCCTCCCAAAGCACTGGGATGTTGAGTCTCATCATCCCAGTGCTTTGGGAGGCCAAGGCCTGTGACTGACATGAGCCCATGGGCCGACACCTGCCTGGGCACCATCGCAAGACCTAGTCTCTAACCCTTCATCCCAAATGAACTGGGCATGGTGGCATGTGCCTGTCATTTCAGCTCCTCAGTAGGCCGGGAAAAGGCTTGCCAGAGCTTGGTGAGCCAAGACAGTGGTGGCAGAGAGTGAGCCACCACCCTCCAGCCTGGGTGGTGGAGTGAGACTCTGACTCAAGGAAAAAAAGGAAAAAAGGTAAAACAGAAGCATGTCCATTTGTGTATGGAGTTGGGATCATCATGAACAGACAGAGATCATTTGGGAAGAAGGCCCCAGCTTTGGAACTAGAGTTCCTGAAAGACGGTGGATAAGCAGAAAATTGGGTTGTGGCCATGGGAGGCTGAGGCGGGCAACCACTGAAGCCCGGGAATTCGAGACCAGTCTTGGCCAGGTAACGAGACCTCATTTCTTCCCGAACGCAAACACTGTATTTGTGCGTGGTGGCGCATGTGATCCCAGATACATGGGATGCAGTGGTATCCATTCCTGGGCATTCCTTTGCATCACCCCCGCTGACAAAACATGTGAGTCCTGGTCAGGCAGTGTGGGTAACGGCTATCAGTACTGCACCCTGGGAGGTCAAGGTGGGAGGCTGCCTGAGCACAGGGGTCAAAGACTAGCCCGGCCTTAATAGGCAGACCTCATCTCAGTGAGAGGTCCCCAAAATCGAACCAGGCATCATAGCTCCTGGATTCCTGGGTACTCGGGGACCTAGGCGGGAGGACCACCTGAGCCCCGTAGGTCAAAGCCCCAGGAGTCACGATCCTTCTGCTGTGCCCTATCCCTGCCAAGGGAGACTCCGGCAACAAAAAAGAGGCACCCCACGTGTGTCACAATGGGCTTCCACCATTCCCCAGGGAAAAGTCTGCATGGGCAGGGGTCGATGGAGTGATCAGGAGAGAAAAGGGCCCTCCACCCACCTGATGGTGGCAGACAGGGTGACCAGAACCTGGGTTGGGCACTGCATTGCCGTACCTCCTTGATTGTTCTGTGCCCGATGGTCACTCTACATCAGGGCCATCTGTCCCATGAGCTCACACCCGTCTTTGCTGTAGGGGATGAGTATGGAGGGTGGAGGCAGGCCTTTTGTGGCACATGGACCAAGTCGTGGGATGAATGTGCCCGGGAGCCCCCTTTGAAACCTCCCACAAATGACAGGCTGCAAAGTACCATTTCCTCTCCCATCCCTGAGGGTGACTGCTCACGCTGGGTGGCAAGGGTGGTGGGGGTGGGGGTGATTATTATTGTTTGGAGTCAGAATCCTGCTCTGCTGCCCAGGATGGAGTGGAGGGGCATGCACATGTCCACCGTGGACTCCATCTGCTGGTCTCAGGTGATACTCCTGCCTCAGGCCCCCAAGTGGCTGGAACCAGAGGCCTGCACTACCATGCTCAGCTAATCTTTGGATTTATTTTTCATGACCAAGATGAGGTCTGATCAGATAATCTGGGCTGGTGGCGAAGCCGCAGGCTCAGGTCATTCACTTGCCAGGGCCTCTGAAGGGCTGGGATGCCAGGCTGAGCCCCTTAGCCCTGCCTGTGTTTGTGGTGGTGGTGGTGCTGGTATTATTATTCTGAGTAGGAGTATCAATCGGTCACCCAGGTCAGAGTACAGGGCCCCACTCTCAGCCACTGTAGCCTCCATCACCTGGGCTCTAGCATACCTCCTGCCATGGCCTACCGAGTGGCCAGAATGCCAGGCTTGCACCACCACATTCAGCTAATTTTTTGGACTTCTTGTAGAGACGATTTCTCACCAAGGTCCTTAGGCTGGTCTCGAACTTGGGGGCTTAGGCCATTCTCTCACCATGGCCTCCCTGTTCACTGGGTTGATTTGTGTGAGCCCCTGCACCTGGCATCCACACCCCACTCAGGGTCTGAGGACGAGGCCCACTCCCTTCTGACGAGCCGAGACCATGGGGAGGGAGGCTGAATTCACCTGCTGAGCTCTCCCCATGTGGAGCACCTGTCTCAGAGGGGTGTCTCCACTGGGATGCCCACACCTCAGCCCACCTCGTTCCCCAGGGTGGACCCATTCGCTCCTCCCAGAAGCCACCTCGGGGAAAGGGAGGGCATGACTCTCAGATTTTCGGGGGAGTGGGGATATCTGAGCAATTCATGCCTGTCCCCTCAGCACTCGGGGAGGCCGACATGGAAAGATGGCTGGAGCCTGGGAGCTCAAGACTAGTCTGAACACCATAGCAATTCCCCACCTCGACCCCAAACAACCCCAGAAAACCATGGGTGAGGGCAGTTCTCAGCAGGAGGATCACCTCTGGCCCAGAGTTAAAGACTAGGCAGGAAGACCAGGATGTCGACCGAATTGAAAGCATGTGATTGCAGCAGTTTGGGAGCTTCAGGTCAAGAGGATGGCCAGATTCAGGAGGATTGAGAGCATCCAGCTCAACTTAGTCAGGAAAGAAAAGAAAGAAAGAAAGAAAGAAAGAAAGAAAGAAAGAAAGAAGGAATGAAAGAAAGAAAGAAATCCATTCTCCTGCAAACTTTCTGCACTCAGTCCTTCCCCCCCACCCTGCCCACATATGAGGGTCCCCCAAGCTCAGCACCTTCCAAGCCTTCCACCTCCCTTAATGGTTGCCCCCACTTTGGTGCGGGAGTTCCCTAGGTTCCCTGGGTGGATTCCTGTCAGCTCTCCTCTCCAAGGTGAGAAATGTTGCCCAGGCAGGCCATCCCTCTCTCGGTGCTGAGGAGCTTCCACCAAGAAAACCAGTCGCCCTGGGAACACAGCATGCCCAGATGTTAATCTGTGTACACTTCTGATGTTTTTGGAGACATGGTCTGGCTTTGTGTCCCAGGCTGGGGCCCAAGGACACGAATGTCATTCACCGCCAGCCTCGTAATAGCAGGCTCTGACAGTCCTCCCTCTCCAGTCTCTGGAGTGGCCAGGACAATGGACACCTCAACCCCAGATCACCTGTTTCGATGGGTGCGGAGATGTGGTCTCCCTGCCTGGCCCAGGCTGGCCTTGGGCTTGTGGGCTCAAGCCATCTTCCTACCTTGGCCTCTGAGAGCACTGAGATTCAAGTCATTGGTCGCCTGGACAGGCTTTCTAGTTTGTTTTTGTTGAAAGACCGAGTCTGGGCTCAGGAACTCAGACTCATCATCCCAGCGCTTTGGGACAAAGGCCAGAGACTGGCCCGAGCTGGCAGGTGAAGACCTGCCCAGGCACCTCAGCAAGACCCCATCTCTATCTTCCATCCCAAATGACCTGAGCATGGTGGCACATGCTTATCATTCCAGTTCCTGGGAAGGCCAGGAAAAGGCACTCCACAGCCTG
>NW_007260248.1:0-4488 GCF_000164805.1 Carlito syrichta | reverse complement strand
CCCCCCAACAGAACGTGTGAGTCAGGCCAGGCACATTACTCATGTCCGTCAGCCCCATGCCCAAGGAAGATGAGGCGGGAGGCTTCCTGAGCCCAGGGGTCGGAGACCAGCCTGGGGGACGTGGCCAGACCTCTTATAGAAGAGAGGTCCCCAAAATCCTGTTAGGGGTGGTGGCCCCCAGAGTCCCAGCTACTAGGAGATCAAGGCGGGAGGACCACCTGAGCCAAGCAGGTCGAGACTCCAGGAGCCATGATCATGCTGCTATTACCCAGCTTGGCTGAATGAGACTGGCAATAAAAAGACACCCCACAGGTGTGTCACAATGGACGTCCATGGCTCCCCATGGCAAGGTTCACATAGGCAGAGGACGATGTATTGATTGATATAGGAAGGTCCCTCCCCTGCCTGAATGTGGCAGACCGGACGACCATAACCTGGGCTGGTTGTGGCATTGACATACAACCTTTATCACTCTGTAACTGATGGTTGCCTTATCTCCAGGCCATCTGTTCCATGAGCTTACATGCATCTTTGCCATAGGGCACGATTGTGGATGGCTGAGGCAGACCCTCTGGGATGCATGGCTGAAGGTATGGGACATACATGCCTGGTGGGCACCTTGAAACCTTCCACGAACAAGCAGTAAAGTGCCTTTTCTTCTCCCATCCCTGAGCATGACTCCTCGAGCTGAGTGGCAAGGGTGGTGAGGGTGGTGGTGGGGGTGATTATAATTATTTGGAGTTGGAATCCCACTCTGTCATCCAGCAGTCTGGGTAACCTAGTGAGGAAAGAAAAGAAGAAAAGAAAGAAAGAAGGAAGGAAGGAAGGAAAGAAGGGAGGGAGGGAGGGAGAGAGAGAGAAAGAGAGAGAGAGAGAGAGAGAGAGAGAGAGAGAGAGAGAGAAAGAAAGAAAGAAAGAAAGAAAGAAAGAAAGAAAGAAAGAAAGAAAGAAATCCATTCTGTTGCAAACATTCTGCCCTAATTCCTACCCCCCCACAGACCCACATGTAAGGGTCCCTAAAGCTCGGCACCTCCAGTCCCAACCCCCCCCAATGGCTGCCCCGGCTTTGGTGCAGGAGTTTCTGAGGCTCCCTGCCCGCGTTCCTGCCGGCTCTCCTCTCCGAGGGGAGAAATGTGCCCCAGTCACCCCGGCCCTCCTAATCAGCAACGAGGACCTTCCACCAAGAAAGTCCAAGGACAAATCCCTCATCCGGGGACATTTCTTTGCCACCAATGCAATTTTTCCTGGCTGTAAGGACAATCGTCATGTGAACACACCACGTGCAGTTGAGAATATTTTTGGACAGGGTCTGGCTCTGTGACTCAGTCTTGGGTCTTTGGACATGACCCTCATTCTCCGCCAGCCTTGAAATTGCGGGCTCAGGCGATCTTCCCTGTTCAGCATCTGGAGTGGCCGGCACTACAGGCACCTCCACCCTAGAGCCCCTGTTTGGATGGATGCAGATACAGGGTCTCCCTGCATTGCACAGGGCTGGACTTGGGTCCTATTCTCCAGACATCCTCCTGACTCGGGCTCACAAAGTGTTGAGATTACAGGCATGTGCCCCAACACCTGGTTTTCTGGTTCTTTTTCGAAAGAACCTGCATTGCACAGGGCTGGGCTTGGGGGCTCAGCCTCATCATCCAAGTGCTTTGGGAGCCCGAGGCCAGCAGCTAGCCCGTGTCCAAGGGATGAAACATGCCTGGGCACCTCAGTGAGAACTCCTCACTACCATCCATTCCAAATTAGTTGGGTATGGTGGCACCCACCTGTCATTCTTCCTCCTCAGAAGGCTGAGGAAAATCTCACCAGAGCCCAATGGCCTAAGGCTGCCATGGTCGGGAGGGTGCCACTGCCGTCCATCATGGGAGATGGAGTGAGACTCCGACTAAAAGAAAAAAGGAAAGAAGGAGAAAAATAAGAGCATCTATTTCTGTATGGAGTTTAGATCATAGTGGACGAATAGAGATCATTTGGGAAGAAGGCACTGCCTTGGGTCTAGAGGTCCCAAAAGATGGTGGATTGGCAGACAATCAGGCTCTGGCTTTGGGAGGCTGAAGTGGGGAACCACTGGAACCTGGGAGTTTGAGACCAGCCTGGGCCACATAGTGAGACCTCATCGCTACCTGTAATGCAAACACTGGAGTCTGTGTGGTGGGGCCCATGGTCCCAGCTACAATGGAATCAGTGGCCTCTCTCTCAGGGCGTTATTTGCATCACCCATGCTGACACAATGTGTGAATCCAGGCCAGGCACTGTGGCTCACGGCCATCAGCCCTGCACCCTTGGAGGCCGAGGTGGGAGGCTGACTGAGTCCAGGGCTCAGAGACCAGACCAGGCAATGTGGCCCGACATTGTTTCGGTGATAGGTCCCCCAATTCAAGCCAGACGTGGTGGCTCCAAGAGTCCTGGCTGATCGGGGCCTGAGGCGGGAGAATCTATGTGCCCCACAGGTCGAGGCCCCAGAAACCACGATCGTGTCTTTGCAACCCAGCCCAGTTGATGTAGATT
This sequence comes from Carlito syrichta, assembly GCF_000164805.1. Classification (NCBI taxonomy): domain Eukaryota; kingdom Metazoa; phylum Chordata; class Mammalia; order Primates; family Tarsiidae; genus Carlito; species Carlito syrichta. Next base: position 1,977 of record NW_007260248.1, on the reverse strand, counting down.
AAGGTGACAAAAAAGGGCTTCCCACATGCATCACAATGGGTGTCGATGACTCCTGTGAAAGAGGTGCCTGTGGGTGAGGGATGATGGAGTGATAAGGAGAGGAAGGGGCCCATCCCCACCTGAAAGTGGCAGACCAAGCAACCAGAACCTGGGCTGGCTGTGGAATTGTTGAACCACCTTGATTGCTCTGTGCCTCACGGCCACCTTAACTCAGGGCCGTCAATTCTGTGAGCTCACACGTGTCTTTGCCTTGGGGCACTTTTGTGGGGCTTGGAGGCAGGCCTTCTGGGACATGTGGCTGAAGGGGCGGGATGGATGTGCCAGTTGCCACCTTTGAAACCTCCCATGAATGACAGGCAGGAAAGTCCCTCTTCCTCTGCCATCCCTGGGGGTGACTCCTCATGCTGGGTGGCAGTGCTGGTGGTTGCGGTGGTGGTGACTATTATTATTTGGAGTCAGAATCCTGCTCTGTTGTTCAGACCAGAGTGCAGGGGCACACTCATGGCCACTGTGGACTCTTCCTATGGGCTCAGGTGATCCTTCTGCCTCGGCCCCCTAGTGGCTGGAACCACAGGCCTGTGCCATCATGCCTGGCTAATCTTTGGATTTATTTTTGATGTCCAAGACAAGGTTTCAACCAGGGTGCCTAGCTGGTCTAGGAACCGTAGTCAGGCTGTCCGCTTGTCTTGGTCTCTGAAGTGCTGGGATGCCAGTCTGAATCCCTGAGCCCACCCTGTGATTGTGGTGGTGGTGTTTGGTGCTATTATTCTGAGTCAGAGGCTCACTTTGTAGCCCAGGCCAGAGTGCATGGGCCCGCTCTCGGTCACCACAGCCACCACCCACTGGGTTCCAGCGATCCTACCACCATGGCATCCCAAGTGGCCGGAATGACAGGCGTGCATCACCATGCTTGGCTCAATTTTTTGGCTTCTTGTAGAGACGAGGTCTTACCAAGGTGCCCAGACTGGTCTTTAACCCGGGGGCTCAGGCAATCCTCTAGGCTCAGCCTCCCAGAGTGCCGGGAGGAGAGGCGTGAGCCCCCGCACCTGGCATCCAGACCCCTCACGGGGTCCCACTATGAGTCCCAGTCCCTTCTGATGACCCGGGAGCCCAGAGAGTGGAGCCAGAGTTGTCTGCCAAGCCCATCCCAGGGGTGCACCAGTCACAGGGGCATGTCTTCACCTGGACGCCCACCCCTCCACAAGCATCAGTCCACAGGGTGGACCTGCTCACTCCTTGCAGGAGCCACCCTGGGACAGGTCTCCCTGGACCTCTATATCAAGGTATTCAATTAGCAGATGCCTTTACTAAGTCGGTCATGTGCCCTCTCCTTGTAGATTATTTAGTGAATTGACTCAGCCATCCCATAAAATTCATCATCAAAATGCTGCAGCTTTACGGCACCAGTTTCACATTCTAAAAGAAACGGTTAGACAAATCATTAAAAATGCACTTTTTGTCCTATTTATAATAAGCCCCTACCCTCAGGAGTTAATTCATGCAGATTAAAACCTAATGTTTTGTGGCAAATGGATGTTACTCATTTCCAAAGTTTTTGAAAATTGTCGTTTCTACATGTGACAGTGGATACATTTTCCCATGTAATTTTAGCCTCCCCCAGAACTGGGGAAGCCTATAAAGATGTAGTCCAACATTTATTCTTTTGTTTTTCACAGCTGGGTATTCCTAAACAATTAAAAACTGATAATTCTCCTGCTTATGCATCAAAAGTTTTTCAGTCGTTTTGTACCCAGTTTGCCATCTCTCATTCTACAGAAATTCCGTATAATCCTCATGGTCAAGCTATAGTCGAGAACCCATCAAACGTTAAAAAATCAAATAATTACATTGCAGGAAGGGGAATTCAAATATAGCTCTCCCCATTATATTGTAAATAATGCCATGTTTTTAATTACATTTCAATTCGGATTCTCAAGGACATTCACCTGTAATAAGACTTTGGACTCCTGAAAAAAT
>NW_007260247.1:8718-9472 GCF_000164805.1 Carlito syrichta | reverse complement strand
TAACCCAGAAAACTACTGCTGGAATTTTAGATTGATATTCGCAACTTGGGATTAGGTGTTCCCAAATATTTAGGACGTATTCTTAAAGGGGAACCAGTAATCTTGGATTCCGTGGCCCTTCTGACCATTTTGACTTATGAGTATTTGTATATAAGAGTTTGCATTTCCACGTCGCCAGGTAACTTCCGGGAGTCTTACTGATAACAAAAGGAATCCGCATTACTGGTGTCGCCAAACCAACAATTCTACAAACACATTATAAGGGCTAATCTGTAATCGGGGATTCTATTTCCACCCATTCTTTAGGGCTACAGGCCTCTTGGATGTGACAATTTTGTCATTATAGATTCTCAGCAGCCTTCTGGTATTCTTGATAGTTGTACCGAGAAGGTGGAACTACAAGTTCGTTGGCTTCCTCAGGACAACAAAGGGCAGATTCCAGGACCCAAAGACTCTTATCACCATATCTGTATGTAATTATCCCCTTAAGATGTAACTTGTAATCCTAATACTTTTGTTTTTCCTTCTATTCAGATAGGGGCCTGGTATTTGAGGTTTCCAAATATATTTTACGTACTTTTTAGGGTAACTAGGATTCATGGATTCAACCACCCTCGGTAATTTCTGGGCATCTGCATATTTGTATACAGAGTTTTTGGATCCACATCACGAGAGAAAATCAGGGCATCTTGCTGGGAACGAAAATGAAATCCGGTTCTAGGATTTCTCATTCGCCGGAATCTACAGGGCCTCG
>NW_007260247.1:6997-8293 GCF_000164805.1 Carlito syrichta | reverse complement strand
AGTGGGAGTCCTCAAATACAGGAAATGGGACTGCGTATTTCTATGAAAGAATAAGTTTCTGGGTTACACGTGTCCTCAAACCCTAAAAAACTTCAGTGCATGTTGCTAAGGGCATAACACGAATCAAGGTTTTTGAAGTATGAATCTGCGGAAATGGGGTCCTCATACACAGGCCAATACACGGACTTTTGCTAAGAAAGAATAAGGAATCTGGATTGCACGTTTTCTCTATCCCAAAAGATCCACAGGGCCTCTTCCTAAGTGCTAAACAAGAATAAGGGATTTGAAGCAGGAATGTGGGTAATACTCCTCATAACAGGAAACCTCGAGGCCTCTTGCTAAGGAAAAATAAGGAATCTATTTTACACGGTTCCTCAACCAGATAATCTACATGGCTTCTTGCATGGGGGTAAACAAGAATCAGGGTTTCAAAACAGGAATCTGGGGAAAGGGAGTCCTCATATATAGGACACTACACGTCCTCCAGCAAAGGAAGTATGAGGAATCAGTGTTACACGAGTCCTCAATCCAAAAAAATTCTCAGGACGTCTTGCTAATGGACAAACAGAAAACAGGTCTTCGAGCTCCCCTCATATTTTGTAACTATTTAGCATGTGGATATTAGGAATCAGTCAATTCAGGACCCAGCAACATTCTGGTCCTCTTCATAGTTGTAAACGGGTATCTGGTACTACAAGTCTGTTAGGTTTCTCAGGACAACTAAGACCAGATTCCAGCACATAAAGCATAATTTTGCCATATTTGGATGTAACTCTTGGTCTCAAGATGAACCTTGTAATTCTCAAACTTCCATTTGTCCTTTTATTTTGAGAGGGGCCGAGTGTTCTGCAGTTTCCAAATGTTTAGAAATGATTTTTAAAGATAACCAGGAATCACGGATTCCCCGTCTCTAGGAAACTTGTGGGCATCTGTCTTTTTGTATACAGAGTTTTGGAATACACATCGACAGGGAAAATCAAGGCACCTTGCAGAGAACGAAAAGGGAATCCGGGTTCTTAGAGTCTCATTCGTAGATGTATACCGGGCCTCTTGATGAGGTTTAATCAGGAATCTGGGCTTGTAGGTCCCCATAATGTTAGTGTGTCTTGTACAAGGGAACCAGGAATCTTGGATTCCAATTGCCCAGGAAACTTCTGGGGTTCTTTCAATTGATATCCAAACAACTTGAATTCTACATCTCCACGAAATATCTCGGTGTCTTGCTAAGAAAGAAGCAGGAATCTAGGTAATGGGTGTCCTCATATACAGGAAACTTCATGACTCTTGCGAAGATGA
>NW_007260247.1:6202-6977 GCF_000164805.1 Carlito syrichta | reverse complement strand
GGCGTATTTGTATTGGTATGTAAGAGTTTTTACTTTCCCTCACGAGAAAACGTCCGGGCATCTTCCTGAAAATGAAAACAGGAATGTGGGTTATGGGCGGCCTCAATCCATTTCTACAGCACTCCATTATAAGGACTTATCTGGAATCTGGCCTTCTAGTTCTCCAAATTCTTCAGAGCAGGTTGCCACATGGAAAGGACAAGTGTCATTATAGATTCCCAACAACCTTCTGGTCCTCTTGATTGTTGTACCCAAGAACCAGTCCGTGCAATTCAGTTGGGTTTCTCGGAGCAACTAAAGCCAGATTACAGGACTAAGGCATCATCTCGCCATACTTGTGTGTAACTCTTGTCTTAAGATGTACCCTGTAATCCTAAAACTTCCGTTTGTGCATCTACTTTATATGGCCTTGGGGTTTTGAGGTTGCTAATCATGTAGTACATATTTTTAAAGGTAACCAGGAATCACGGATTCCACGTCCCTGGGACAAAGCTGGGCATCTGTCTATTTGCAGACTAAGTTTTGAAATCCAGATAGCCAGGGAAAATCAGGGCATCTTGCTGAGAACAAGAAGAGAATGTGGGTTCAGGGGTCCTCAGTCGTCAAAATATGTATGGTCTCTTGATAAAGTTTAATGAGGAATCTGGACTTGTATGTTCTTCCGTTTTTCAGAGCTACTTCTTGTGTGGATACTTAAAATTTCTACTACAGATCCAGAGATTCTGGTCCTTTTGAGAGTTGTAATCAAGGATCTGGACCTACAATTTCATTTGTT
>NW_007260247.1:4258-6182 GCF_000164805.1 Carlito syrichta | reverse complement strand
TTTTAGAGCAATTTATTATGTGGAAATTACGAATCAATCATTCCTGGACTCCAGCAACTTGTACTCTTGATAGTTGTGAACGAGAATCTGGCACTACAAATCCATTTAGATACTTGGAACCTCTGACTCCAGATCCAGGACACAAGTAATTCTCTCGGACTTTTTTTGTGTAAGCTCTTACCTCAATGTTATCTCGTACTCCAGAAACTTCAGTGGCTCCACTGCTCGTGATTAGGAGTTGGGGTTTAGGTGTTCTATTTTTTAGGAGGTATTATTGGGAGGGAACCAGAAATCTTAGATTCCACATCCCCTCGCATATTCTTGTCATCTTTCTATGGGTATACCAGAGTCTGGACTTCCAGGACAAAAGGAAACATCTCGACGTTTTGCTTAGAAGGAAATAAAAATCTGGGTCAGTTTGTCCCTTGAAAGTTTCTACAGGCTTTAACTAAGAGGAACCAGGAAACTCGGTTTCCATGTAACTTGCAAACATCTGGGCATTTGCTAAATTATCCGTGGCTTAAGGCAGTGCTCATACCTAGGAATCGACAGGGACTTTAGGAAATGCTAATCTGGATTGTGCGTGTCCTGGTTCTCCAAATAATCAGAGCAACATCCTATATGCATACCACAAATCGGGCATTGCCGGTCCCCAGGAAGCAGTTGCCCCTCTTGATAGTTGTAACTGAGAATCTGGCCTACAGGTCAGCTTGTTTCAAAGGTCCTGTAAGGTCAGATTACACAATCCACACAATCATCTGCCATTTGTTAATGTAAGCACTGCCTTCAGGTAGTCCAGAAACTACTAGTGGACATTCGTTTTCGCATTGATAATGTGGGATTAGGGGTTCCCACATATTTAGGATCTATTCTTAAGGGGGAACCAGCAATCTTCGATTCCATTTCCCTGGGAAATTTCTTGGCGTATTTGTATTTGTATGTAATTGTTTGTACTTCCACATCACCAGAAAACGTCCGGGCGTGTTCCTGATAATAAAAAAAAAGGAATGTGGGTTATGGGACGTCTCAATCCATTTCTACAGGGCTCCGTTATAAGGTCTTACCTGGAATCTGGGCTTCTAGTTCTCCAAATTCGTCAGAGCACATTGCCATTTAGAAAGGACAAGTGTTATTATAGGTTCCCAGCAAGCTTCTGGTTCTCTTGATTGTTGAAACCAAGAACAAGTCCGTGCAATTCAGTTGGGTTTCTCGGCACAACTAAAGCCAGATTACAGGACTGAGGCATCATCTCGCCATATTTGTGTGTAGCTCTTGTCTTAAGATGTATCCGTTTGTACATCTATTTGATATGGCCTGGGGGTTTTGAGGTTGCTAAGCAGGTAGTCCATATATTTCAAGGTAACCAGGAATCACGGATTCTACATGCCTGGGAAACAGCTGGGCATCTGTCTATTTGCATATAGAATTTTGGAATCCAGATCGCCAGGGAAAATCAGGGCATCTTGCTGAAAACGAGAAGAGAATGCGTGTTCAGGAGTCCTCAACAGTCAAAATCTATGTGGCTTCTTGATAAGGTTTAATGTGTAATCTGGACTTGTAGTTCCTTCCATTTTCAGAGATACTTGCTCCGTGTATACCTAAAATCTCTTATTACAGATCCAAGAAAATTCCAGTCCTTCGATAGCTGCAATCTGGATCTGGACCTACAGTTTCGTTTGTTTTTATGAACATCGTCAGCAAAAATCCCGTTTCCCAGGAATAAACTGGCATTTTGCGACAAAATCCCTCGCTTCAGGTTACCTCAAAATACCGAAATTTCCTGTGGTCAGGCTGGTGGGTATTGGGATATTGGGTTTAGAATATTCCACATTTTTATGATGTCTTGTTAAGGGGAACCTGGAAACTTGGATTACAGTCCCCAGGTATGGGAGTCTTTCTATTGATATCCAAACAACAGGAATCC
>NW_007260247.1:0-4238 GCF_000164805.1 Carlito syrichta | reverse complement strand
CTATTTTTGAGAGCTGTTTTCCTATGTGCATATTAGGAATCACTCATTCCAGAAGTCCTGAAACATTCTGGTCCTCTCTATTGTTTTAAGGAAAATATGACACTGCAAGTCCTTTAGATTCTGGATCCTCTAACGCCAAGTTACAGAACACAAGAAATCATCTTGCGTTTTTCGAATATAAGCTCTCAGTTCAGGGTTACATCGTATTCGAGAAAATTCTGGTAGTTCAGCTATTAGGAATTAGGACCTTGGGTTTAGATGTTGCACCATGTTTGGAAGGTTTTCTTGGGAGGGCACCAGGGTTTGGTTTACAAGTCCATAGTAGCATTCGGTAGTCTTTTTATTGGGAACCAAGTGTCTGGACTTCTAGGAAATGGGGAAACATCTGGTCATTCTTCTGAGAACGAAACAGGAATCTCGGACACTGTGTCACCAGAAAGCTTTTACTCATGGTATCAATGTGAAACAAGGAAAATCAGTTTGCATGTGACCAGCAAACTTCTGGACAGTTGTTAATTTTTCCCTGGCTTAAGGTAGTTCTCATACCTGAAGCCTACAGGAATTTTCTAAATGCTAATAAGGAATTTGGCATCCCCAGTCCCCACACTTTTCAGAACAAATTCCTGTACATGTACCACAAATCTGTCATTATCGATTCCCAGGAACCTGCTGCTCCTCTTCTCAGATGTAACTGAGAATCTGGCCATCTACTCGGCTTTTTTTACAGGAGAATGTAAGGCCAGATTCCATAGCTCATGGAATCATCTCGCCATTATTCCTTTTATTTTCTGACTTCAGGTTTACCTCGTATACCGAAAATACTGCTGGAATTTTAGATTGAAATACCTAAATTGGGATTATGTGTTCCCAAATATTTAGTACGTATTCTTAAAGGGGATCCAGCAATCTTGGATTCCAGGGACCTTCTGACTTTTGGGCTTATGATTATTGGTATATAAAAGTTTGTACTTCCACGTCGCCATGTAACTTCCGGGAATTTTACTGAGAACAAAACGAATCTGGGTTATGGGGGTCGCCAATCTAAGAATTCTACATGGACACATTATAAGTGCTTATCTGGAATCTGGAATTCTATTTCCAAACATACTTTAGGGCTACAGTCCTCTTGGTTATGACAGTTTTGTCAGTATACATTCTCAGCAAACTTCTGATCTTCTTGATAGTTGTAACTGAGAATGTGGACCTACTACTCCGTTGGGTTCCTCAGGACAACAAAGGGCAGATTCCAGGACACAAAGAATCTTATCGCCATATTTGTATATATCTATCGCCTTAAGATGTATCTTGTAATCTTAAACCTTCTGTTTGTCCTTCTATTCGGATTGGGGCCCAGGGTTTTGAGCTTGCCAAATATTTATTATGTACTTTTAAGGGTAAACAGAAATCATGAATTGCACGACCCTAAGTATTTTCTGGGCATCTGCCTTCTTGTATACAGAGTGTTTGGATCCACATCACGAGGGAAAATCAGGGCATCTTGCTGAGAATGAAAAGGAAATCTGGTTCTAGGAGTTCTCATTCGCCAGATCTACAGGGCCTCTTGATAAGGTTTAATCTGCAATCTGGGCATCAGGGTCCCTACATTTGTCAGAGCTACTAGCTCCGTAGATATCCTTAATTTATCACTACAGATTCCCAGGAACATTCTATTCTCTTGACAGTTGTAATCGAGGATCTGGCCCAAATATCCTTTTGTGTCTTATGAACATCTAAGACCATAATCAGGTACCACAGGAATCAAATGGCATATTGGTACAAAATCCCTCGATTCTGGTTACCTAAAACTACAGAAATTTCTTGTGGTCAGCCTGGTGGAATTGAGACATTGGATTTAGAAGATTCCATATATTTGGGAGGTCTTGTTAAGGGGGACCAGGAGTCTTAGATTCCAGTCCCGAATAACCTTATGGGAGTCTTTCTCTTGATATCTAAACAACTGGAATTCTAGGTCACCAGGAAATAACTCAGTCCATTGCTGAGAATGAAGCAGGAATCTGTGTAATGGGAATCCTCATATACAGGAAACTGCACAGGCTCTTGCTAAGAAAGAATACGATGTTTTGTTTGCACAAGACCTCAGCCCAAAAATCCACAGGACGTCTTACTAAGAAGTAACCATGAATCATGTTTTTAATGTAGGAATATGGGTAGTGGGAGTCCTCAAATACAGGAAACTGAACTGCCTATTGCTAAGAAAGAATAAGGAATCTGGATTACACGTGTCATCAGTCCCCAAAAACTTAGGGCCTCTTTCTAAGGGCTAAACACGAATCAGGGTTTTTGAAAAATGAATCTGTGGAAATGGGGTCTTTATATACAGGCAATTACACTGCCTTTTGTTAAGAAAGAACAAGGAATCTGTGTTACACGTCTTCTACATCTCAAAAGAACAACAGGGCCTCTTGCTAAGGGCCAAATAAGAATAAGTTATTCAAAGCAGGAATGTGGGTAATATTCTTCATAACAGGAAACTTTGTGGCCTTTTGCTAAGGAAAAATAACTAATTTGTTTTACACTGTTCCTCAATCACAAAATCTACATGGCGTCTTGCTAAGGGCTAAACAAGTATCAGATTTCAAAACAAGAATCTAGGGAAAGGGAGTCTTCATATACAGGACACTACATGGCCTCCAGCGAAGGAAGAATAAGGAATCTGTGTTACACGAGTCCTCAATCTGATAAAATTTCTCAGGACGTCTTGCTACTGGACAAACAAGAATCAGGGATCGAGCTCCCTCATCTTTGGGAGCTATTAGCATGTGGATATTAGGAATCATTCAATTCAGGACTCCGGCAACATTCTGGTCCTCTTGATAGTTCTAAACGGGTATCTGGCACTACAAGTCCCTTAGGTTCCTCGGGACAACTAAGACCAAATTTCAGCATACAAAGGATCATCTTGCCATATTTGGATGTAACTCTTGGTCTGAAGATGAATCTTGTAATTCTCAAATTTCCATTTGTCCTTTTATTTTGAAAGGGACCGAGCATTTTGCAGTTGCCAAATGTTTAGTAAGTATTTTTAAAGGTACCCAGGAATCACGGATTCCCTGTCCCTAGGAAATTTGTGTGTATCTCTCTTTCTGTATACAGAGTTTGAAATACACATCGACAGGGAAATTCAAGGCATCTTGCTGAGAACGAAAGGGAATCCAGCATCATGGAGTTCTCATTCGACGAAGTCTGCAGGGCCTCTTGATAAGGTTTAATCAGGAATCTGGGCTTCTAGGTCCCCATATTGTTAGGGTGTCTTATAAAAGAGAACCAGGAATCTTGTTTTCTAATTGCCCAGGAAACATCAGGGGTCTCTCAATTGATATCCATACAACTGAATTCAAGATCACCACGAATTATCTCGGAGTCTTTCTGAGAATGAAGCTGGAATTTGGTTAATGGAAGTCCTCATATACAGGCAACTTCAAGACTCTTGCGAAGGATGAATAATGAATCAGGGCAACATGGGTCCTCAATACCAAAAATCTACAGTGCGTCTTGCTAAGGGCTAAACAAGATCAGGTCTTCGAGCACCCCTCATGTTTTAGAGCTATTTGTTATGTGGATATTACGAATCAATCATTCCTGGACTCCAGCAACAGTCTGGTACTCTTGATAGTTGTCAAAAAGAATATGGCACTACAAGTCCATTTAGATATTTGGAACTTCTGATTCCAGATCCAGGACATCAGTAATTCCCTCGGATTTTTTGTATGTAAGCCCTGACCTCAGTGTTACCTCGTATTCCAGAAACTTCAGTTGCTCCGCTGTTTATTATTAGGACTTTTGGTTTATGTGTTCCATTTTTATAGGAGGTATTTTGGGAGGGAGCCAGGAATCTTAGACTCCACGTCCCCAGGCATATTCTTGTCATATTTCTATGGGTATACAGGAGTCTGGACTTCAGTCCAACAGGAAACATCTCGTCGTTTTGCTTAGAACGAAATAGGAATGTGGGTCACTTTGTCCCTTGAAAGGTTCTACACACAGGAAAGAGAAACCAGGAAACTCGGTTTCCATGTAACTTGCAAACATCTGGGCATTTGCTAAATTATCCGTGGCTCAAGGTGGTGTTCATACGTAGGAAAAGACAGGGACTTTAGCAAATGCTAATCTGAAATCTGGGAGTCCTGGTTCTCATATTAAACAGAGCAATGTCCTATATTCATACCACAAATCGGGCATTGCTGATCCCCAGTGACCTGTTGCCCCTCTTGATAGTG
>NW_007260246.1:0-6738 GCF_000164805.1 Carlito syrichta | reverse complement strand
CATTCCCGGTTCATTTGGGATGGAGGGTAGAGATATGGTCTCACCAAGGTGCCCAGTTGGTTCTCAAACTGCAAGCTCAGGCTGGCCAGTGGTCTCGGCCTCACAAAGCCCTGGAATGACAAGGCTGAGCCCCTAAGTCTGGCCGTGATCCTTCATTGAAAATGAACCAGAAGGGCTCGCATGGCAGCCCATGCCTAGAATTACAGCACTCTGGCAGACTGAGGCAGGAGGATGGTTGGAGTTCAGGAGCCCAAGGCCTGCCTGGGCCATGCAGGGAGACCCCATCTCTGCACCCATCCATACAGGGGGTCTGGTGTCGAGTTGCCCGTCATCCTGGCCACTCAGAAGGCTGAGGGGGTGGATCACCAGAGCCTGAGATATCAAGGCTGGCAGTGAATGCCCGTCATGTCCCAGGCCCAAGTCTGGGCCACAGAGCCAGACCCTGTCTCCAAAAACACCAGAATTGTACACAGATTCTCAACTGCATGTGGTGTGTTCACAGATCGTCTGGCTTTAGAGTCTGGAAAAATGGAATCGGGAGAAGTAATGTCTCCAGGAGAAGGATGAGTCCCCAGCCTTTGTTGATGGAAGGGCTTCATTGCCGAGTTGGATGGTTGGCCATCCTCGGGCACATTTCTCACCTCGGAGAGTTGGACCGGCTGGTACCTGGGCAGGGAGACTTGGGAACTCCCACCTCAAAGCGGGGGCAGCCATTGAAGGGAGTTGGGGCTGGAAGGTGCCAAGCTTGGGATACCCTCACATGTTGGGTTGGCGGAGGGAAGGACTGAGGGCCGAAGGTTTGCAGGAGAATTTCTTTCTTTCTTTCTTTCTTTCTTTCTTTCTTTCTTTCTTTCTTTCTTTCTTTCTTTCTTTCTTTCTCTCTTCTTTCTTTCTTTCTCTCTCTCTTCTTCTCTCTTTCTTCTTTCTCTTTCTTTCTTTCTTTCTTTCTTTCTTTCTTTCCTCATTAGGTTGCCCAGGCTGCTCTCACACCACCCACCTCCAACCATCCTCTCAGCTTAGGCCTCCAAATCTGTGGCAATCACCGCCTTTCCATTTGGTCAAAATCCTAGTTTTCCTGCTTGGTCTTGAACTTTGGACTGGAGGCAATCCTCCCACCGAGGCCTACCCTCAACCAGTGTTTTATGCTTTTTGCTTGGGGTCATGGCGGGGGCTTGCTATTTTGACCTGCCTGGTCTGGATCTTATGCGTTCAGGACACATCCTGTCTCAGCCTCCCTGATTGCTGAGTAGACAAGCATGAGTCTCACATCTGTCCCCACTTCCCCAAAGTTTCAGAGTCATATCCTCCCTTTCTCCGAGGCAGCACCTTGAGGAAGCTAGTGGGCCCACCCTGGGGAATGAAATAGGTGGAGGAATGGCAACCCACCAGAGACAAGCCCCTGAGCCAGGCCTTCCACCTGGGGAAGGCTTTGCGGGTGACTCCGGTCAACCGCTCTGTGTTCCCGGGTCAATGGAAGGGAGCAGGCCTCTCAGTGGGGACCAAAGATGGGTGTGGAAGCCTGGCACAGGGATCACACCTGTCATCCTGGCATTCTTGGAGCCTGAGGCAAGAGGATGACTTGAGCACCCAGGTTCGAGACAAGTCTGGGCTCCTTGCCAAGATTTCACCTCTACAAGAAACCAAAAAATGAACTGGGAGTGTTGGCACATACATGTATTTCTGGTCACTCGGGAGACAGCAGCAGAAAGATCACTGGAGCCCAACCGGTGGAGGTAGTGGTGGCTGATAGCAGGCCCCTGTGCTCCAGTCTGTGTGACAGAGCGGGACTCCGATTCAGAAAAATAATACCAACCATCACCACCACCACAACCGCAGGCTGCCCTCAGGGTCTCAGGCTAGCATCCTGGCCCTTTGGAGTTCCAGGAAAGTGGACGGAATTAGCCAGCGGGTTCGATATCAGCCTGGGACATGGGGTGAGACCACGTCTCAGCCATCAAATATAAATAAAAAGATTAGGCAGGTATGGTAGTGCAGGGCTCTGGTTCCGGCCACTCTGGGGGCTGAGGCAGGGGAATCGCCTCAGCCTGGCAGGTGGATTTCAAAGTGGTCATAAGCATGACCCTGCAGTCTGGCCTGGGTGGAAGACTGAGAGTCTGACTCCAAATAATAATCACCACCATCACCGTCATCCCCACACATGCCAAACAATGCAAGGAGTCACTCTCAGGGATGGGAGAGGAAAAGTCACTTTCAGCGCTGTCTTTCCTGGGAGGTTTCAAAGGTGGCTACCGTGCAAGCCCTTCCCATGCCATTGGCCACGCGACCCAGAAGGCATGCCTCCACCCTGCACCCTCATGTCCCACAGCAAAGATATGCGTGAGCTCACGGAACAGGCGGCCCCAATCTAGGGCGGACATTGGGCATAGCACTATAAAGGTGGTCTGGCAAATTTGCAGGAAGCCCAGGTTCTGGACTCCCTGTCTGTCCATTTTGGGTGGGAAGAAGGTCCCTTCCTCTCCTAATCACCCCATCGTCCCCTGCCCACATGGACGTTTTTCTTGGGAGCCGTGGACGCCCATCTTGATGCACGTGGAAAGGGTCTTTTTTGTTGCTGGAGTCTCTGTCAGTCAGGCTGGGGTCCTGCAACACGATTATATTTCCCTGGACCTCATCCTCTGGGTCTCAGTTGGTCCTCCCCCCTCTGGCTCCAGGCAGCCAGGACTCTGGTGTCCACCACACCTGACTCAATTTTGGGAACCTCTCGCTGAGACATGGTCTGCCCACATCCCCCAGGTTGGTCTCCAACACCTAGGCTCAGAGAGCCTCCCACCTCATCCTACCAGGGCGCTGGACTGATGGTTGTGTGCCATGGTACCCGACCTAGACTCGCACGTTCTTTCTGTGGGGGCAATGTCAAGAAATGCCCCTGGACAGAGGCCACCAATTCCCATGTAGCTGGGACCATGGGCGACACCAGAAGCAACTCCAATGTTTGCAATTCGGGGAGCGATGAGGTCTTGCCACATGGCCCAGGCTAGTCTTGGACTCCCAGACTCCAGCAGTCCCCTGCCTCAGTCTCCCAAAGCCACAGCCCGATTTTCTTTAGATTCACTATCTTTTGGGAACTCTGGGCCAGAGTTTGGGGCCTTTTTCCCAAATGATCTCAGTCTGTTCAATATGATCCCAACTCCATACACAAATGGATCTTTTTTTCTTTTTTTCTTTTTTTTCTTTGAGTTGGAGTCTCACTCCATCACCCAAGCTGGAGAACAGTGGATCGCTCTCGGCAACCACAGCCTCAGCACAGCAGGCTCTGGAGAGCCTAACTACTACCTTACATGGAGCTGGAAAGACACGTGGTGCCACCATGTCCGGCTCATTTGGGATGGTCGGTAGAGACGAGGTCTTGCCGAGGTTCCTGGGAGGGTCTTGGCCTGTGGGCTCAGGCCAGCCTATGGCCTCGTCCTCACAAAGCACTGGGATGATGAGACTGAACCCCTGAACCCGGCCTTGATCCTTTGTTGAAAATGAACCAGAAGACCTGGCATGGCAACCCATGCCTTTAATACCAGCATTATGTGAGTCCGAGGTGGGAGGAAGGCTGTAGCCCAGGACCCCAAAACCAGCCCTAAGCATGTAGGGTGACTCCTTCTATGCATCCATCCCAACTAGGGTGTCTGAGGTCGAGTTGCACGTCGTCCTGTCCACTCTGGAGGATGAGGCAGGAAGATCGCTGGAGTTTGCAATTTTGAGGCTGGTGGTGAACGATGGTCATGTCCCCAGGCTGCAGCCTGGGCAACAGAGCCAGACCCTGTCTCCAAAATCATCTGAGTCTTACACAGATTCTCAACTGTGTGTTGTGTGTTCACAGGATGATTTGATTAAGGGCCAGGAAAAATGGGATTGGTGGGAATGAAATGTCTCTGATTGAGGGATGTGTACCTGGGCTTTCTCGGTGGAAGTTCTTCATTATCGAGTCAGAGCATCGACCTGACTGGGTCACATTTCACACCTTGGAGATGAAAGCTGGCAGGAACCCGGCCAGGGAGGCTTGGGAACCCCCACACCAAAGCCAGGGCAGCCATTGGTTGGGGGTTGGGCCTGGAACCTGAAAAGCTTGGGGGACCCTCACATTGGGGGAGCAAGGGGGGAAGGACTAAGGCAGAATGTTTGAAGGTGAATAGATTTCTTTCTTTCTTTCTTTCTTTCTTTCTTTCTTTCTTTCTTTCTTTCTTTCTTTCTTTCTTTCTTTCTCTCTCTCTCTCTCTTGTTCCCTCACAAGGTAGTCCTGGCTGCTCTCAAAACGCCCTACTTGGCCCTTCTTCTTGACCTCAGCCTCCCAAATAGCTGTGATCACAAGTTTTCCATTTGGTCGACATCCTGCTCTTCCTTTCTGGTCTTAAAATCTTGGCCTGAGGTGATCCTCCCGCCGATACCTGTCCTCATCCCAGGTTTTCTGGGTTTTGCTTGGGGTCGAGGTGGGGACTTTGTATCGTGTCCAGTCTGGTCAGAAGCTCCCAGGTTCCAGCCATCTTCCTGTCTCGGCATCCCTGATTGCCAAGGAGACAGGCATTTGTCATCTGGCACACTCTATCCCATGAAAGATTTGAGAGTCCTGCCTTCTCTTTCCCCAAGACAGCCCCTTGGAGGATTGCAGTTCGACCCTGGGGAATGAGGAAAGTGGATAGGTGTTACCCTGGGAGAGACATGCCCATATGCCAGGCTCTCCCCCTGGGAAGGGCTCAGTGAGCGATATCTGCCACACTCTCTGGGTTTTCAGGTCATTGGAAGGGAGCCAGTCTCACAGCTGGGTCCCTAGGTGTGTTTAGTCTGGACGTGTGTGCTCACACCTGTTATCCCAGCATTCTGGGTGGCCGAGGCAGAAGGATGACCTGAGCCCCTGTATTCGAGACTAGCCTGGGTGCCTTGGCGAGACCTCGTCTCTACAAAAACCCAAAATGAGCCAAGCGTGGTGGTCAATGCCCATTGTTACGGCCACTCAGGGGGTCAGGGTGTGAGGATCACCGGAGCCCAGCCGGTGAATGCCATGGTGTCTGACAGCGGGTCCCTGTGCTCCAGCCTTGGTGACTGAGCGTGACTCTGACTCAGAATAATAATACCAACCACCACCACCATCACAACCACAGGCCAGGATCAGTTTATCAGCCTGGCATCTCCACCCTTCAGAGCCCCAGGTGAGTGGATAGCCTGAACCTATGCATTTGACACTAGCCTGGAATATGGAGCAAGTCCTCATCTTAGCCATCAAAAATAAATTGAAATATTAGCCAGGTGTGGTGGCACAAGCCTGTGGTTCCAGCCACTAGTGGGGCCGAGGCAGGAAGATCACCTGAGCCCAGTTGTTGAAGTCTGCAGTGGCCGTGAGCATGCCCCTGCAATCCGGCCTTAGTGAGAGGGTGGGATTCTGACTCCAAATAATAATCACCACCACCACCAATCCTACCACACAGAGTGAGGAGTCCCTCTCAGGTTTGAGAGAGAAACAGGCATGTTCTGGCCTGTCATTCATGGGAGGTTTCATGGGTGGCCCCCAGGCAGGTCCATGCCACATATTTGGCCACTAGCCCCAGAAGGCCTGCACCCACCCTCTACAACTGTGCCCCACAGCAAAGACATGTGTGAGCTCATGGGACAAACGATCCCAGGTTAGGTCTGCCATTGGGCACAGAGCAATCAGGATGGTCCGACAATGATGCATTCAGGTTCTTGTTGTCCTGTCTGCCACCTTTGCATGGGGGTAGGGCCTCTTCCTCTCCCGAACACTGCATTGTCCCCTGCCCACACAATCCTTTTAATGGGGAGCCATGGACGCCAATCTTGACTCATGTGGGAGACGTCTTCTTTTTTGCCATAGTCTCCAATGGCTGCCCTGGGGCTCGGTGGCAGGATCTTTGTTCCTGGGGCCTTGACCTCCGGGGCTCAGGTGGTCCTTCCCCCTCAGCCTCCGAGCAGTCGGGACTCTGGGGAGCACCATGCCAGACTCGATTTTGGGGACCTCTCACTGAGACAAGGTCTGGCCACGTCACCTGGGCGGGTTTCAGACTCCTGGGTTGAGGCTGCCTCCCACCTCGGCCTACAAGGACGCTGGTCTGATGGCCATGAGCTACGGTTCCCAGTCTGGACTTGCACATTTGTTCGACTGGGGAGACACAAAGGAATACCCCAGCACAGATGCCACCGCATCCCGTGTAACCGGAACAGTGGGTACCACACACGAGACTCCAGAGTGTCTGTCTACTGTGGAGCAATGAGGTCTTGCTATATGGCCCAGGCTGGTCTTTTCTCCCAGGCTAAATCCATCCCCTGGCCTCGGCCTCCCTAAACCACAACCCGATTGTCTACCAGTCCACCATTTGTCTAGAACTCTAGGCCCCAGTCTGGGCCCTCCTTCCCAAATTATCTCTGTTCATGAGGATCCCAATCCATTCACAAATTGATGCTTTCCTTTTTTTCTTTTCTCCTTTTTTTCTTTGAGTCGGAGTTTCACTCAATCACCCAGGCTGGAGGGTGGTGGCTCACTCCCGGCTACTGCAACTTCGCTCTCCTGGACTCTAGCAAGCCTGTTGCCACCTTCCGAGTAGCCAGAACGACAGGCAGGCACCACCATGCCCGGTTCATTTTGGATGGAGTTTAGAGATGAGGTCCCACCAAGGTGTCCAGTTGGTTCTCGAACTGCGAGCTCAGGCTGGCCAGTGGTCTATGCCTCACAAAGCCCTTTGATGACAAGGCTGAGCACCCAAGTCTGGTCTCAAGCCT
>NW_007260245.1:0-13285 GCF_000164805.1 Carlito syrichta | reverse complement strand
TAATAGGGTAAGATTATGTAAGTATTCCTCCTCCTCACTCAGTCATTTTCATACACCATCCAAGTGACTACCACTAGGTTATATTCTCCAACTAAAAAATGATACAATTTAGGAAAGCAGCTAAGTACAACTCAGCCCAATTATTGAGAAAGCTTTCTTCAAACTGCAAAATTGCAAGTAATGAGGAAGTGATACAAGATAGATGACGCATAGCAGAAGACAAAGAACAGCTGCAAACATTCTAAGCCCTCACTCCCACATGACTCTCCTGTCAACACTCCCTTCTTAAATGACCAGAAAAGCTACTTTGAGGAGGGGAGGGGGGAAGGGTGAGGAGGATGTATTTTCTGCAAATAAGTTGTTGCTCCTATGTGAGCCATATTACTTTTCATTTTTATGATTGATGCAAGATCTGATTTGTTTTCCACAATATCAGTAGTTGCTTCTCTTCATAAAGAAAAATTAGTTTTAAAATAAGTGATGATGCTCAGTGCAATAGAGCACCATTTTTGTGGGCATGAAATTATTTCTGTAAACAAAAACACCTATAACTAGGTAACTGAATTCTCACCTATCAACTACATGTGATGCAGTCACTATGTATGAGTATTGTCTCAACTAATTATTTATAGCACTTTCCTTGCACTCATAGACATTTCCCCATATGTATAATACATATTTCATTATATTAATAACAAGCTTCTTTCAGGGTCTTTGCTTTATTGGCATTTTAATATGCATTTAATTGAAGATTTTTTTTATAATAATATTTTGTATTATGATATTGTGGGGTACAGTTAAGAGTTAGGTATACAAATATGCTTTGTTCAGGCACCCTTGTTGATAAGAGGTATCTCCCCATCCCCTGACAGATGTTTGCTACCATTAATCCCATCTCCCTTCCCACCCCCCATAGTTTCCTACCACTGTCAGTCATTTTCTTATAGTATAACGTTGGATGATCAAGGTCCACTATATGAGTGAGAACATGTGATACAAAGATCTTTGTTTCTGTGAGAGGTCATTCAGTATTATAGACTCTAGTTCCATAGAGATTGCTGCAAAATTCATGATTTTGTTCTTTTTTATGGCTGCATAGCATTCCATCATGTATATAGTACCACATTTTTTAAATCCAGTCCTCTTTTGATGGGCAGCATGTTTGGTTCCTGGTTCTTGCTATTGTGAAAAAGGCTGCGATAAACATTCATGTGCAGTTATCTTTTTGATAGAGTGATTTGAGTTCTTCAGGGTATATTCCCAGTAGGGGGATTTCAGGGTCATATGGAAGGTTGATATTTAGAGCTTTTAGGAATTGTCACACTGCTTTCCACAGAGGTTGCACCAGTTTGCACTCCCACCAAGAGTGTAGAAGTGTTTCCTTTTTGCCACACTCTCTCCAGCAACTGTTATTTTTTGAGTTATTGATAATTGCCATTCTGACTGGAGTTAGATGGTATCTCAGTGTAGTTTTGATTTGGATCTCCCTGATGATTAGTGAGGTTGAACATTTCCTCATGTGTCTGTTGGCTACTTGGATGTCTTCCTTTGTGAAGTGTCTGTTCATATCTTTTGCCCATTTTATAATGGAATTGTTTGTTTTTTTTCTTTTCAGCATGTTTGGGTTCCTTGTAGATCCAAGATGTTAAGCCTTTGTCAGACATGGAGTTGGCAAATACATTTTCCTAGTCTGTAGGCTGATTCCCTGCACTCTTGATGGTTTCTTAGGCTTTGCAGAAGCCTGTCAGTTTAAGGAGGTCCCCACTTGTCTATCTTATCTCTTATGGCCTGTGGCTTTTGGGTTTTGTTCAGGAATTGGATGTCAGTTTCAATTTCCATGAGGGTATGTCCTTCGTTTTCTAAGGTTCTTATGGTTTGAGGTTTTACATTTAGGTCTCTGATCCATTTGGAGTTAATTTTTCCGATAGATAGGGGTCCTATTTCAATCTTCTGTATGTAATCAGTCAGATTTCAAAGCACCATTTACTGAATAGGTTCTTCTCTCTCCAGTGGTAGGTGGTGGAGACTTTGTCAAAGATGAGTTGGTTAAGGAATTGAGGTTTCACGTCTGGAATCTCAATTCTATTCCATTGATCTATGTGCCTGTTCCTACACCAGTATGAAGTTGTTTTGATGACTGTAGCTTTATAGTAAAAGTTTGAAGTCTGGTAATGTGATACTGCCTTCTTTTGTTTTTTGTTTTTTTGCTGAGGATTGTTCTGGCTATTCTTGGTCATTGGTGTTTCCATATGAATTCCAGTGCTGTTTTTTCTAGGTTTGAGAAGAATGGTAATTTGATGGGTATTGCATTGAATCTGTAGGTTGCCTTAGGTAAGATGGACATCTTCACAATATTGATTGGTTCAACCCATGAGCATGGAATATTTTTCCACTTGTTTGTGTCATCTTTGATTTTTTTGAGCAGAGTTTTATAGTTTTCATTGTAAAGTTCTTTCACGTTTTTAGTTAGGAAGTTGCCAAGGTATTTCATTTTTTTTTTTTTTTTTTGTCGCTATTGTGAATGGAATTGTGCTTTTTATTTGGGTTTCTATTTGTTTATTATTGGTGTAAAGTAATACAATTTTCGTCTGCACATTTATTTTATATCCTGAGACTTTGCCAAAGGCCTTTATCAGTGTAAGGAGGTTTTTGACAGATTCTCTTGGGTTTTTAAGGTATACAATCATGTCATCTGCAAAGGGAGATAACGTGACTTCCGTTTTTCCTATTTGGATACCCCAGATTGACTTCTCTTCTCTGATTCCTCTAACCAGGACTTCCAATACTATATTGAACAGGAGAGGTGAGAGTGGGCACCCTAGTCTTGTTCCACTTTTCAGGGGAAATGGCTCCATTGTTTGTTCATTTAGGAGTATGCTGGTTGTGGGTTTATTTTAGATGGCTGTTACTATTTTGAGGTATGTTCCCTGCATCCCTAGATGTTCGAGGGTTTTTAAACAAGAAGGAGTGTTGGATTTTATCAAAAGCTTTTTCTACATCTAATGATATAATCATGTGGTTTTTGTTTTGACATCTGTTGATGTATTTAATTACATTTATGGTTTTACGAATGTTGAACCAGGCTTGCATCCCAGGGATGAAGCCTACTTGGTCATGATGGATGATTTTTGAGATGTGTTGTTGAATCCCGTTTGCTAGGATCTTGTTGAGAATTTTAGCATCTATATTCATCACAGATATTGGCCTGTAGTTCTCTTTCTTTGTTGGGTCTTTACCTGGCTTGGGTATCAATGTGATGCTAGTTTTGTAAAATGATTTGGGGAGAGTTCCATCTTTCTCAATTGCCTGAAATACCTTCAGTAGGATTGGGATCAGCTCCTCCTTAAATGTCTTGTAGAATTCTACTGGAAAGCCATTTGGTCCAGGGCTATTTTTGGAGGTAGTTTTCTTATTACATATTCAATTTCCTTGATTGTTATTGGTCTATTTAGGGTCTCAATTTCTTCTTGTTTCAACCTGGGCAGGTTGTGTGATGACAGAAAGTACTCCATTTCCTTGAGTTTTTCAAGTCTGTTTCCATAGAGGTGTACATAGTAGTCTCTAATGATTTCTTGTATTTCTTCAGGGTCAGATGTGACTTCATCTTTTGTGTTTCTGATTGTGCTTATTTGGATTTTTTCTCTCTTTTTCTTGGTCAGTCTAGCTAGGGGACCATCGATCTTGTTTATCCTTTAGAAGAACCACCTTTTTGTTTCATTGATTTTTTGTATTATCTTTTTGTCTTCTATGTCCTGGATTTGGGCATTTATTTTGGCAATCTGGAATCTTCTGCTGAAATTAGCATTTTTGTGGTCTTGCTTTTCCAGCTTCCTTAGGTGACTTGTTAGGATGTTAATTTGTGTTTCCTCCATTTTCTTCATTTGTGTTTGTAGGGATATAAATCCCCCCACTTACTACAGCTTTCAAGGCATTCCAGAGATTTTGGTAAGATGCTTCTTCATTTTCATTTGTTTCCAGGTATCTTTTGATCTCTGTTTTGATTTCATCATTGACCCAGGAGTTGTTTAGCATCATGCTGTTTAGTGTCCATGTCTTTGTGGGTTTTGGAGAGACTTTGTTTCCGTCAATGTTTATTTTTATTCCATTGTGATCCGAGAAGGTGCATGGTAAAATTTTGGTCCTTTTAAATTTGCTTATGCTTGATTTATGGCCAATTGTGTGGTCGATCTTAGAATATGTTCCATGTGGTGATGAGTAGAATGTGTATTCTGTGGTCTTTGGATGGAGTGTTCTGTAGGTATCAATTAAGTCCATTTGGTCAAGAGTCACATTGAGGTTCCGGATCTCATTGCTGAATTTTTGTCCTGATGATCTGTCTAGGGTTGTGAGTGGGGTATTATAGTCCCCAGTTATGATGGTGTTAGAGTCAATATTTTTCTTTGGTTTTCCTAGAAGTTGCTTTATGAAAGTTGGCGCACCTATGTTGGGTGCATATATGTTTAGGATAGATATTTCTTGTTGATGGAGTGAACCTTTTATCATTATATAGTGGCCCTCTGTATCTTTATAAATTTTTGATAGCTTAAATGGTATTTTGTCTGAAATTAGGATCGTGACTCCTCCTTTCTTTTGTGTTCCATTTGCCTGAAAATTTGTTTCCCATCCTCTTACTTTGAGTCTGTGCATGTCCTTTCTAGTGAGATGGGTCTCTTGAAGGCAGTATATTGTTTCCTGGTGATATTTTATCCATTTTGTCATTCTATGTCTTTTCAGTGATGCGTTTAGTCCATTCACATTCAGGCTAATTATCAAAATGTGAGCGTTCATCCCTATCATAGCGTTCTTATAGAGTTGTTGTTCTTCCACTTGGTTTTCTGTCTTTCTTTTGGTTTTGGGGTTGGTTCATGTGTATTTTATTCTTTTTCCTGTATTCTTGTGAAGAACATTGTTCTTTTTTCCTTTTCTTCTGTGTTTCATACTTTCTTAAGTGTTTCGTGTAGAGGTGGTTTGGTGGCAGTGTAAGTTCTTAGGGATTATATATCTGGGAAATATTTTAATTCTCCCTCACTGATGAAGCTTTACTTGGCCAGATAGATTTTTCTTAGTTGAAATTATTTCTCTTTTAGGACTTTGGAGATAGGGCTCCAAGCTCTCCTGTCCTGCAGAGTTACTGTAGATAAATCTGCTGCTATTCTGAGTGGTCTCCTATGGTAGATGATCTGCCCTTTTTCTCTTCCTGCCATTAGGATTTTTTCTTTTTTGCCTACTTTGTTTAGGCAAATTATGATCTATCTAGGAGTTGATCTTCTCATTTGTTGTCTTGCAGGGGTGATCTGGATCTCTTGTGTTTGAATTTTTGCATCACTGATTAGATAAGGGATGTTTTCTTGAATGAGCTCATGGAAAGTTTGTTCCAGTGTAATCTCTATCTCTCTTTCTGCCTCAGGAAAGCCGATTACTCTTAGATTCAATCTCTTGAAGTAATTGTTCATCTCTTGAAGGTTTTGTTCTGTCTTTTTGAGCTTGTTTTCTGTGTTTTTAAGAGTTTGAGTTAGTTCTATATTTTGGTCCTCAACTCTGAGATTCTTTTTTCTGCATGGGTAGTTCTGCTTTCCATGCTTATCAGTTTGTTATTTATTTCATTCACAGTATTCTTTATTACTCTTATCTCAGATATCATCTCCTTCCTAGTGTCTTCTTGTCTCTCCTCAATTCTTTTTTAATCTCCCTATTAATGTCTTGATATCTAGGTTTATCGTTTGGGACCTGTCATTCTGGGGTCTCTTCATTGTTTGCATTTCAAAGTTAGTTTTCTCAGTGTCTGCCCTCCCATGGGTCTGGGAGGGACCCATATTCTTCTTTTGGTTTTTCTTCATTTATGTAGATTTTTCTCTCTCTCCCCTTTTCCCTCCCCTTCTTTAATTCTGTTTTTCAGGGAAGGTGGGGTTGCTTTTGTTCACTTGTGCAATCTCCTGTTCTTCCTTATGAGAGTCCTCTGGTTTGTTCACTTTTGAAGTTGGAGTGTGGGCTGCAGGCTGTACTTTTTCCAGTTTTGAAGTTTTATTGAGGGGGAAGCTGTGATTCAGAATCTATATGCTGATTCCAGGATCCACCAACAGGTGTATGAGCACACGGGAACCTATTTCCCACTGCCTTATAATATGTCTGTGCAGCAGTATGAAAGTTTTTTCCCTGGAGCAAAAGGTTGTACAGAAGAGAAAAATAACGGAGGAAGGGGGATGGTCAATAGGAAGTTAGAAAGAGAGGAGAGTGAGAGGGAAAACTGACATACATACCAACTAACAGGTGAAAAGGAGACACAAGGCCGGAGAGAAGTGAAAAAGCACATGAGGAAAATTCCCTAAAGAGTACTAGTAGCTACACAGAGACACACCAATAAAATCATGAAACAGAGAGTGTAAATCAGGATGTGAAAAAAACTAACAGTCAAAATGCTAAAATGAAAAGTCAAAATAGGAGATCTGATTACCAGCCTCTCCCTCTTGTTTTCCTTGCAGGCAGCTAGATTTACTCGCATCTTGGGAGTCTGCAATGTTGCCTTTGTCTGATTCAGCATGGGAGGGGCTTTGTCTCCTGTTTAGCAATGTTACCTTAGGAACAGAGGTGAAGGCATCCGAGGTGGGTGGGGCAATGCAAATCTCTGCCTGGAGAATGGCCAAGGTGGCAGTTTCACATTTTGCAGATCTTTTCTGTCCGCTCATCTGGGTCCCATCTGGGTCCCTGTGTGATCCACTGTGATGGGCTATGCTGGAGTGGGAGGCACCAGGGATCAGCTGCACAGCTGGGTGCTGGATCCGGTATGCTACCAGTAGGCTAGGGTGGAAGAGGGGGTCGGGAGTTCCCTCCTCTGGAGCTGAGAGCCTCTGATTAGCACCTCTTTAGATAGGATGTTCCCTTACACCAGCATGGGGTTGCTGCACTGAGTGCCTCAGCCAGGGTGGGCCCAGAGCTCCTGAGCTCCAAAGCTCCAAGGGGTAGGTGGTGGGTGGTGAGAATGTCCCTGGGTCCCTCACAGGGTACTTCTGCCAGAAATGGGACCGGTATCTCTGAGGGGCAGGTGCCCAGAGCCTCCCTGGGTGACTGGCACCTTGGTGTTGGGTGCTGGGCAAGACGATGTAGCCAGTGAGGGAGCCAAGACCCAGGACTCTCGTGCAGCAGAAGTCACATATAATAGAACAGCAGCAGCCAGGGCTGCAGTATCCGGCCCTGTGTGGGACCGAAGGTCTCCAGGCCTTGGACCAGTGTGGCTGGTGGTGGGCAGGGGGTTGGGGGAAGAAAAGTAAGAGTCTTTTTGGGAACTCACATTTGCAGAATCTCACAAATCCACCTATGCTATCACCATCTTACTGGAACTTCCTGAAGATGCTTTTCGGAGCCCCATTAGCTGAGGAGAATGAAGAGTACATCTCCTGACCATAAGAGTATGTCTTTGTGCTTGGGTATAGAACGATGGGTTAAAAGGGGTATGGTGGTGTACTGTGGGCATCACTCTCCCCACAGGAGTGTGGTTCACACTTGGGAAATAAATACTGAATGACTTCAAGCTGGCTAGACCACTAGCCTTAGAGTCCTAGAAACATATGCCATGTGTTTATATATGTGTCACTGTTCACCCATAGGGCTTTCTTTTTTGAAGAAGAAGACAAATAACAATAGCAACACAAATACCTTTTGTGTTCTTTAAAACTTTTGCTTGCCATTTGTTACACCTGCAAAATAATTTATACCTTTGAGGAATCAGTGTTGAGAGTCTCCTACCTGCTTAGCCACAAGGAGAAGGAAAGCTCCTGGGCATTGCAACTGAAGGACATTTAAAGAAATTAAGTTATTCTCTGAAAGCCTAGGACTCCCATCTTGATCAGTCTTCAAGGGAGTACAAGCCCCTAACCCCTGCATGGGCTCCAGAATAAACTTGGTTTCATTGACCTAACGTGGTTGACTCTGAGGGTCTGGGAGTCCCCTGTCTTGGGAAGCAAGAGATTCAGGCCTTGTGAGGGTCAAAGGCTCTATGTTCCATGCCCCTTGCTCATAGGAAAAGGTGGATGCAACAGAGTTGACTTTCTGGGGGATCGACCCTGAGGGACATGGAGAGAGAAGTATAAGAGCAGAGCCTGAAAGTAGACCGGTCTGCCCCCTTCCCTACCTTTCTTTCTCTCTCTCATTTAATTTTAATAAACTGTATTTTCTAATCAACAGAAGAAAGAAAGGAAGTAAACTAGTAAATTCTGCTCTGAATTTTGTCCCTTCTCATCCATTCCAGGCCCTTAGAAAGTGACATTCAGATCCCAGGACCCCTAGCTTGGAACACTCTGCACCCCAGTAACACCCTCACTCCATGCACTGGCCTTGCCTACCACTCCAGCCTCATGTCTACACTCTGCCCCTCACACACCAACTTGCTATGCCAGCCTTTCTTCTTTTCCTTAAACATGCCAGGTTCTTACCTAATTTATAACTCCCCAAATGTCTTTCTTTGCTTGTATCACCCTTCAATAATCTGTCCTGTCCAACTTCCTTCTTCTTGCTAAACCCAATCTATCTTTCTGTCTTAGCTTTAGTGTTCCTTCCCCCAAGAAATGCCCTCATAGACCATTTCTAACCTAAGAAGTCATCTAGTTGAACAGTGGAACACAGATGATGTTCATGGCAGTGAAACTACTCTATGTGATACTAAAATTATGGATACATTGCATTACACATTTGTTCAAAGTTGGAATTGAGAATTAATTTTGGTGATGGTAAATTCATAAATGTAATTTAAACAGGGGGTCAAAAAGTGCTTTTCCTTTGGAGCCTACCCTCTCTTGCTGCTCTTGGAAAGCCTGTGAAGGCCACCTCTGAATAAGCCTGAGTTAGTTTGTTGGGTGATGTACACATGCCCCACCACATTCTAGCATTATGGCTGAGAGTTAGCATCATCTACCAGACACATAGCAAGGCCCCTGAAAGCCCTAGTGACTTGTAGCTACATGAATGAGCCAATCTCAGCTGATACCAGATCAAATTTCCAATCTACACATTTATGAGCAGTCAGTTCTAAAGCTCCATTGTTTGCACAGAGTTCATTATGCAGAAAAATCTAGCTATCATACACAATAAATACTTTCAGAATGATTGAATGAGTGAGCAATGGTTTCAGAACTTGGAAAAAACGAGACATCTGTATACATATATTTATTTATTTATTTTTACACACAGAAAGTATTGTGGATATTACGTATACGCATTCCCTTCTGGTCCAAATTAAGGAAGCACAACTCTCCCTGTTAAAATACTCATTTTGTCAGTGGGTTTCCATAGATATTACCTTACTAAAATTACTGGCATAGGTATTTCCGTTTAAAAGAAATTCAAAATATTGACAACTCCAGTATCCAGAATTTAGTGGTGAGGAAACTGGAGACAATAAGGACCTGGACACGTGGTCAAGATCATGCAGTCATCAGCAATAATTAGGTCTCAAATGCAAAGGCTGGAACATACAGTCACAAAGACTCCAAGGGCTGGGGAAGATGGTGGCTGCCCAGAGTTCCATGGGATGCAAACTTAGCACAAGCCACTCTTGAAAAAAATGCATCTGTGGAGTACTTAGCAAGTTCCGAGGGGGAAGCTTGCAGATAAGAAGAATGGTTAGGCTGATAATAATGGTGTTGGTGATGAGAGTAGTGGTGGTGTTGTTTTTGTTCAAGTTCCTTGCTGGAAACTCATGGAAGATTCTGGAGCAGTATGTGGTATTACTCAGAAGAGCTGAAATGGGTATTCCTGCTGCCGCAATACTGCAGGAAAAGCTATTAATTCCATTCCTCTGTTTTCTTTTTTCTTTCTTTTTTTTTTTTTGAGTTGGAGCCTCACTCTGTCACCCAGACTGGAGTGGAGTGGCTGCTCCCAGCCACCACAGCCTCGACCTGCTGGGCTCCGGTGATCCTTCCACCTCAGCCTTCCAAGTAGCAGGAACTACAGGCGTGCACTACCACGCCCAGCTAATTTTTGATTTATTGTAGAGATGAGGTCTCACCAAGTTGCCCAGGAGGGTCTCGAATCCGCAGGCTCAGGCAATCCACTCACCTCAGCCTCCCAAAGGTGCGAGATTACAGGCTGAGCCACCGAGCCTGGCTGTTTTCTTATCAACTCCTACAAGTGCCAACTTGATGGCAAGGTACAAATGTCTCAGTATTATTGCAAGAAAAAGAAAAACTATGAGAACAATAAAAACATTTACTTGACCATAGATGTCTTCCTAGTTGTGTATATATGTATTATTAGCAAGTCATCTAATGTTTTGTTCACTTCTTGCATCTATCTTTCATCATATTCTCTTTATAAGTTTAAAATTTTACCTCAATTTTTTAGGAAAAATAATTCTAATAACTCATGTCCTGAAAAATAAAATTATACATGCCTACAGTGTAAAATTATAATTTGTCCACATGCACAACTTCCACAAGTTCTTTAGTTCCCCTACTTAGATATGCATTATGTTAAGAAAAAAATCTTATCTTTAGGCTTTCAGTAGATGTTTACATTTCTGATTTTAACTTTTTGTAATCAAGGCATAAGATGGACACAGAAAAGTCAAACTATAAATGTTTATATGTCAGCATGTTTGCTTAAAAGCTATCATGATTTAAAATATGAAACTCAAGAAAATATATTTATGAAATACTTAAATTTTAATTAATACAAGTTGCACAACTGCTTACCCAATTCTTCTTCCTTCCGGAGAGAGAGAGAGAGAAATTTTTCTACAAGGCAATTTATTTGGGGAAAAAAGTTGCTTAGTAGTCTTAATTATTAAACATTGTAGTGAAGTTCCCTAGTTCCAGCTGCCTGGTCCACATCTCTGTCTAATAAGCTTGAGATCATCTTATGCTGGCTATCTGTAGGAGTCCAAAGGCAACCCATCTTAAAATGACATTGCAGGGTCCAGATTGAAGGCAGCTGGTGATTCCACAGGTTAATGGATTATTGGTCTCAATTTAGGAGTCATATTTAGAAGGGAAAGATTTGGTCTGTGGAAAATTTTAAAGTGGCTTGTAAGACTGTGCCAGAGACCAAAAGCAGCACAAAGCTCTGTACACTGAATACTACTTTCACCAGTGCACAGCTGAGCTCAGGCAAAAAGTGTTAATAGTAATCTCAGAGGAAATCTAGAAAATGTGGGACAATCCCATCAGCTCCATCAGTAGTAAATCAGAAAAACCCTGCCTGACTCAATGCTTTTTCTTGTTATGTGGGCTGACATGTTACCTTTCTGCATCTGGAAAATGTTATTTGAAATTAAATTTATTTATAAATTAAATTACATTTATTTTTAATTTAATTCAATTAGATTTACTAAGGCATTGATGCTGTATGTTTAGGTTTATATTTGTTTGAGAAAATTTACCAAAATATAAACAAGTTTTGTCTCTTGGTGTTAATATATCAATGACTTTAATTTGTATTTCTTTTAAAGAAATAATCAATATGTTATG
Source organism: Carlito syrichta (assembly GCF_000164805.1). Taxonomy (NCBI): domain Eukaryota; kingdom Metazoa; phylum Chordata; class Mammalia; order Primates; family Tarsiidae; genus Carlito; species Carlito syrichta. The sequence continues at coordinate 1,829 of NW_007260245.1, read as the reverse complement.
ACTCTTCTAAAGTAATTGTATTCCACTTAATCAAATGCATTTATATGAAATGTGGAACAATGTTTTTAAAATGTAAAATATTATTAGCTTGAAAATGAGGCTGCAGGGTTTTCTTATGGCAGGGACATGTTCTCATGTATACCTGCTTGTTATTGTGATTCAGTCTGATGGAAAAAGACACCCTTCATGACTGTGATCCATTCATGTCAATTTATATCCACCCTAGCTCAGACTCATAACTCACAAACGTTTTTTTCCCTTAAAAGCAATGAAAGCAAGAATCACGGTTAAATACTTCCCTGATATAGTAGGGCTTATTTGTGGTAGAAATGCATGAATAAGATAATCATTCACTTATGAATTTAATCAGAGATTAGTCATCAATCTCCCCAGGATGAATTCAGATGGACTTGATTCAGAAAGAATGAATTACAGGGCATCTACATTTCTGATGCGCATTCATGATACTCAGATGCTTTTACACTATTACTACTGCCATTATACACTAATTTTTACATGGTTTTATTTTTAAAGATATAGCATTAATTTGCCAAATTTGTAATTGGGGCAATTTTTCCAATTTGAAATGAATGCCTGAAACATTTTTTAGTGACCACGGAATATGGCTTGTCACCAAAGAATCAGATTTAATAAAACCTAGAAATCTTAAAGGAGGTGACAATGAAATAACTGTTTTTAACATAAAATAATTTCTTCCTCACCCAACTTGCAGGGCATCAGGTTTTCTAAGTGACCTTGAGAGAATTATCTTTCAGTACTTTAGACAAACTTTAACAATGATGTTCCTATCATCTAACACTTAAAATAATGACATTTTGCTTCTAATGAATTGATGTGTCTTTCTGGTGGTCATGTATAATAAAGACAAGAAGCTCCATTCTTTTGACTAGATGAAGAAGATTAACCTCTAGGAAAAAATAAGGTGCAATTTTGAAAGGTTAAAAAGGCAATTATTCTTACTTAGAATCCACTTTCTCTTTGAAGAAAAAGTCAGTATTGAAATTAATTTATGTTTGCTAAAAATTATATTTTTCTACCTTTTCTTCTCCCACTTGAAATGCCTGAAAATGTCTCAAATGTACTGACCTCCTATGACTTCCACTGTGTATTGCCTCTTCAGCAGCTGATCTCCTTATTCTTCCTGCAACCAGGGCCCAATTTTCCCCAGTGCCTATGCCCAGCTCCAGGAAATGAATGAAGTCAAATTGAAGCCACTCAGGACAACCGTGTCCCCCTTTGTGATTGGCCTAGGCATGATCACATAACACATGTATGAACAATGAGACAGGAGGGGAAGTCTTAAGACACTAGTAAATATTTTTCTTCTTAACACATAAGGAATAGTCAAACAATGTAAAGACCTTTTGCCATCCTAACATAGCTTTATGCTTTGTGTGCTGTATTGGAGGATATGATGCCTGAATCTGAGGAATTCATCTTGAGACCATCAAAGTCTAAGTCTTGCAAAATCAGCAACATGCTAAGGAAGGCAGCAGAAAGGAGGAAAGAAGACTTCTAGGAATTTGCAAGTGAAACATGCGAGTGTCCACCATGGTAGGCAAAAAAAAGACTGTCAAAGATGTCCGTGTCCTAACACCTACAATTCCCGGTTCCTCTAATATAATTTAATCTCTGTGGGACTGAATGATTAAAGGAAGAAAGTTGAAAATTGCTTATAATAATGTGATCTATCACAGAAACAATGAAATTACTACATGTTCTCACTCAAAAGCAAACCACAAACAATTATCATCATACTAAAAGAAAGGATTGCAGCAGTGGGAAATTGCCAGAGGAGTTGGGGGATA
>NW_007260244.1:8878-9747 GCF_000164805.1 Carlito syrichta | reverse complement strand
AAATATAATACAATTTCAGTTCAGTAGATGTGCACTGGGAAGGTGGACAAAAACCTTTTAACTTTAAAATTGCATTCTAGATGGCTTTGTGCTGGCTGGGTGTGGCCAGGCGGGGACTTTAATCCAAGGTCAAGGCAAAATATCTGTGGTTCATTGCCAGGACTGTGATGGTTCAGGAAGGGAATGTGCATGCAGGACCCCAGCCAGAATCCCTACCGTGGATGGGTCATTGAGGATATTAAGTGTTGGTGCTACTATGATAAGCCATGCAGCCAGCAAGTGTAAGAAAACGATGAAAACTGCCTGCTGGTCTCCACCATGTAAACAGCTGGCAAGATCAACTTGCTTTTGGGAAAGAAATCATGCAGACCCGTGGCGGGGCTGCTGAGACCCGTGGACAGGACGACCATTTGAAAACCATCCTCCATGTGTGTTTCTGCCTCTTTTCTTTTTACAACCCTTTCCTGTGACCTTTCACAATAATAAACTCAATCACATATATGCGAGAAGGTCCCCAGGTATAGAAGCGATCCCATTCGTCAGCAGTGGACACTTTCTTTTATGTAATTACGTTTGTGTATGCATATATGTATTTACTTATTTAGTTTTGAGTTGGGTCTTACTCTGTTGCCCAGGCTGGAGTGTCATTCTATGATCACTGCAACCTTGACATCCTGTGCTCGGGGTAACCTCCCATCTCAGCCTCTCAAGTATCTGGGACTACAGCAGTGTGCCACCATGCCCAACTAATCTCTTTTATTAAGTGAAAGAAGAAACTGAGTCTAATAGTAGCATATGAGTAGAATGGTGTTTGCCAGGTGCTGGGGCAGTGGGGAGAGTTATTGTTGAATGCGTACAGAGTTTCCCTA
>NW_007260244.1:0-8858 GCF_000164805.1 Carlito syrichta | reverse complement strand
TGAGTTCAGCAGAAGAATCCAGATCACCAAAATAAAAGCCCAAATCCAGGACATAGAAGACAAAAAGATAATACAAAAAAACAATGAAACAAAAAGCTGGTTCTTTGAAAGGATAAAGAAGATCGATGTTCCCCTAGCTCGACTGACCAAGAAAAAAGGAGAAAAAAACCAAATAAGCACAATCAGAAACACAAAATATGAAGTCACATCTGGCCCTGAAGAAATACAAAAGGTCATTAGAGACTACTACGTACACTTGTATGGAAACAAACTTGAAAACCTTAAGGAAATGGAGGACTTTCTGACATCACACAACCTGCCTAGGTTGGAACAAGAAGAAATTGAGACCCTAAATAGACCAATAACAATCAAGGAAATCGACTACGTAATAACGAAACTTTCTACAAAAAAAAGCCCTGATCCAGATTACTGTCCAGGACAATTCTACAAGACATTTAAGGAGGAGCTGATACCATTCCCATTGAAGGTATTCCAGGCGATTTAAAAAGATGGAACTCTCCCCAAATCATTTCACGAAGCCAGCATCACATTGATACCCAAGCCAGGTAAAGACCAACAAAGAAAGAGAACTACTGGCCAATATCTTGATGAACATAGATGCTAAAAACCTCAACAAGATCCTAGCAAACCAGATTCAGCAATACATCTCAAAAATCATCCATCATGACCAAGTAGGCTTCATTCCTGGGATGCAAGACTGGTTCAACATTCGTAAAACCATAAATGTAATTAAATACATCAACAGATTTCAAAACAAAACCCACATGATTATATCAGGTTGTCTAGGTATTGCGCAGTGATGAATGTAAGAAGATACATCACTACATTTTGAAAACACAGCACATCAGCTAGGCTTCATGACTCATGCCTGTATTCTCAGTACTTGTGAGGCTGAGGCAGGAGAATTGTTTGAGCTCGGGAGTTGAAGACCAGCCTAAGGTTGGGGCTGAGGGTTCTTTAATCTTTGCTATTTTCCAGGCTTATAGATTTGTGGTACACTTCAACCTGGTTGCCACATAGTGTAATACTAAAGAGAACTGAAAAATAATAAACGTACCAGTCATAATTGAAAAATAGAACATTAGAAGCTGTAATTATAATCTATTTATGGAGTTCATAGTTGAAATCCTTTCTCTTTTCTTTTTTTCTTTTTTTGATTTGGAGTCTCACTCTGTCGCCCTGGCTGCAGTGTGGCGCCATGCTCACGGCCACTGTAGCCTTGACCTTCCTTGCTCAGGTGATCCTTCTGCTTCCAAGTAGCTGTAACGACAGGCACCCACCACCACACCTGGCTAATTTTTCTTGGTTTATTGTCGAGATGAGGTCTCGCCAAGTTGCCCAGGCTGGTCTCAAACCCGTGGAATCAGGCAATTCTCTCGCCTCGGCTTCCCAAAGTGCTGGGATTCTAAGTGTGAGCCACCGTGCCCAGCCATGACTTTCTCTTTTCTACATTACGATGTCCTCCTTTACTTCAGTGAATGCAACTAAAAGCACAGACTTAGTTGTCAGGCACCTGACCTTTGATAATACTTCGGCACACCTTTTTTTCTTCTCTTTTTTCTTTTGAATTTTTATTTATTTATTTTTTCGAGGTGAGGTCTCACTCTGTCACCCAGGCAGGAGTGCGCTGGTACAGTCATGGGTACAACATCCTCGACCTGCTGGGCTCAGGAGATCCTCCCACTTCAGTCTTCCAGGTAGCTGAAACCACGGGTGCACAGCATATTTATTGTAGAGACGAGGATTGCCCAAGCTGGATAACTGCTTATTTATGTAGAGATGAGGTCTTGCCCAAGCCTGGGCGGGAACCCCTGGGCTCATGCACCCTCTCCTCTCCACCTCCCAAAGTGCTGAAACCTTCTAATGTTGGGAGACCTGTTGAGGCTTCCTTTGGTCTGCACAACCTTTGATTGTATTGTATTCAGAGTTTTCTTTTATTCCCACCCATTTCTAGTTTATTCATCTCACTTCTAAATAATCCTCTAATGATTCTAACGATTTCCACATTGCTCAGACGAGTCTCGGGACCCTCTCATTTCTTTTTCCTTTTTTTGTTTTCTTTTTGAGTGGGTGTCTCACTCTGTCACTCAGGCTGGAGTACAGTGGCACAATCACAGTCACTGCGGGCTCGACCTGCTGGGCTCAGGTGATCCTTCTGTCTTAGCCTTCCAAGTAGCTGAAACCATAGCGAGCACCACCGCACCCTACTAATTTTTTGTTTTATTATCGAGATGAGGTATCGCCATGTTTCCTGGTCTGGTCTTGAAACCCTGAGCTCAGGCAATGCAATCTCACCTCCACCTCCCAAAGTGCTGGGATTACAGGCATGAGCCACCACACTCGGTGGTCTTTTTCTTTATAGTTTCACTTTTCTCAATGTTTCCTTTATTCACTGTATTTTACATTTACAACTGAACATTTTCCACCTTTCTGGGAGGGCTTTGGAAGTCCATTGTTTTCTTGTTAATTAACCTGTTTTGTTTTTTTTTGAGAGATAGGGTCTGGCTATGTTACCCAGGCTGGAGTGCAGTGGCCTGATCATGACTCACCACAGCCTCAAACTCCTGGGGTCAAGCGTTCCTCTTGCCTCACCCTCCTGAGCAGTTGGAACTACAAATGTGCATCACCATGCCCAGCTAATTTTCTGGTTTTTTGTAGAGTCAAGGTCTTGCCATGTTGCTCAGGCAGGTCTCGAACTTCTGGATTCAAGCGATCCTCCTATTCTGTCCTCCAAAAGTTCTGAGATTATAGGCCTGAGCCACCACACACAGCCAACCTAATGTTTTTATTTTAAAAATTTTAACACCTATGAGGAGAAATTGAGATATTACACTTTATGAGGCCTCCTGCACTGACTCAGTTTTACAGGAGTAAGGTTATGTGAGGCGTCCACATTAAAGGGACACCTTTAATATATTCTTCTCTTTCTTTCCTCCCTGTTATTATCAAGAATAACTTTATGATGTGCTGGGAACGTAACACCCTGTTCGCAGATGATATTAGAATTGTGGTAAACTAAATAATGTACCCCTGCCACAGTGTCAACAAAAGATGTCCACGTCCGCATCCTCATAACCTATGTTATGTCAAAAGGGAGTCTGCAAATGTGTTCTGATTTAAGATCTTCAGATAATTCATACAGGATTATTTAGTATAAACCTGGTTACAAGAATCCATATGAGAAAAATGCAGGTGGAGTTAGAATCCCAGAGAAGCTGGAGATGTCACAGTAGATAGAGGGCAGAAATAAAGATACTTGATGATGCTACCTTGTTGACTTTGAAGATGGAATTAGACAATGAGACAAAGTCTATAACTGGCCTGTGGAACCTAGCAAGGGTAAAAAATAAATAAATTCAGGAAGGATCACAGTGCTACAAATCCATTTTGGACTTTTTACCTTCATGTATGCAGAGAATAAATCGGTGTTGTTTAAAAGTCACTCATTCTGTGACACTCATTTGTTACAACAGCAATAGCAAACTAATGAAACGGTGTATGTAGAAAGCCCAAGGAATCTAATAATCTCTATATAAGTGAGTTTTTTTTAAGTTGGAGTCTCACTCTGTCACCCAGGCTGGAGTGCAGTAGCTACTGGAGTACTCACAGCTACCACAGCCTCAACCTGCTGGGCTCAGGCAATCTTTCCGCCTCAACCTACCAAGAAGCGAAACCACAGGTATGCACCACCATCCTGGCTAATTTTTTTGATTTTGTGTAGAGATGAGGTCTCACCACATTGCCCAGGTTGGTTTCCAAACCCTGAACTTAGGCAATCCTCTTGCCTCTGCCTCCCAAAGTGCTGGGATTACAGGGGTAAGCCACCGCACCATGCTATAAATGAGATTTCTAAGGTCATAGGATACAAGACCATAATACAAAGGCTATCATAGTTCTGTGTTCAGTATGTCCCCTAAACATAAGAACAAGTTCCATTCTGAGAGCCAATTATAAGTCCTATTTGTTTGTAAGTCCAACAAAGTTAGCTCAGGTACCCAACTAGCACAATCAGCTAGACAGGAACAGCCACATCACTACTGCTTTATGCTTGCTTCCAGACATCCTGGGCTCTATACAAGACTGAACAGTAAAGTACACAAAAGCACAACCACTTGTAGAAGATGCACGCACGTGACAATGTACCTCAGATATATGAACTTATGTGACTGGACATGCGAATGCATGTTCACATCTTTGAAAGTTTGTAACATGAAGTTTCATATGTATGCAACTTACTGTACTAGCAATTGACATAAGTACACTGAAAATAAAAATACAATATTGCTCTGATTGGAAAATCCCCTCCAATATTTCCCTTCACGTGGAAACTTATTTCCCAATGTGGCAGTATATGAGAGGGTAGATCTTTAAGAGGTGATTGGATTATAAGCACCATGCCTTGAAGAATGAATTAATCCATTCATGGATTAATGGGTAATTATGGGAGTGGAACTGTGTCTTTATAAGAGGAAGAGACCTGAGTTTGCATATTATCACACTCAGTCGAAACTATGTAATATTCTCCCCATCTTGGGACTCTGCAAAGTATCCCCACCAGGAAGAAGGCCTTTCCCAGATACTTGGTCATGCACTTGGACTTCCTAGCCTCCAGAATAGGAAGAAATGCATTTCTTTTTAAAAATAAATTACCCTATTTGGGATATTATTATTATTATAATATTATTATGTATTATATTATTATATTACATTATGATATATTACTAGCAACAGAAATGGGCTAAGATAACTATCATGCAGATCCGCTCAAAAAAGGAAAAATAAAAATATGTGTCTATCTAACAAGACATTCACAGGACTTTTATACTGAAAAGTCCAAAATGCTAGTCACAGATATCAAAGGTCATTCAAATAAATATCCATTTACTGGGAAGACTCAACATAGAAATGATATTACTCCAAAATTGATACAGAGGGTTAATGCATTCTCTATCAAGCTATTTTGCAGATACAGTTAAAATCATTCTAAAATGTATGCGTGATGATAAAAGATCTAAAACATCTGAAAAAGAATAAAGTGGTTGAAATCAAACCACTTGATTTCAAGGTTTTTGATGGAGTAAAAGCAATAAAAACTGTGTGGTATTGGTAGAATGAGATCTCTACCTCAATGGAACACAGTTGAGAGTGCAGATATACCCTCTACAAGTACTTCAACTGATATTTGAGAAAATTATCAAGGTAACTGAATAACGAATTTTTTTTTGAGTCAGAGTCTCACTCTGTCACCCAGGCTGGAGGGCAGCGGTACAGTCATGGCCACTGCAACCTTGACCTGCTTGGTTCAGGTGATCCTTCTGCCTCAGCCTTCCAAGTAGCTGGAACCACAGGCGTGTGCCAACATGTCCAGCTAATGTTTTGACTTACTGTAGGGACGAGGTCTTGTTAAGTTGTCCAGGCTGGTCTTGAACTTCTGGGCTTAGGCAATCCTCTTGCCTCTGCTTCTCAAAGTTCTGGGATTACAGGCGTGAGCTACCGCTCCCAGAGAAGAATTTGTTTTGAGTTGGAGTCTCACTCTGTCGCCCAGGTTGGAGTGCAGTGGCTCTCTAATGGTCACCCCATCGTCGGCCTACTGTGCTCTGCCGATCCTTTCACCTCAGTCATCCAAGTAGCCAGAACTATGCGCGCACTCCATCATGCCCGGCTACTTTTTAATTTATTGTCAAGACGAGGTCTCGCCAAGTTGCCCGGCAGGTCTCAAACCCACTGACTAAGGCAATCCACTCACCTGGCCCTCCCAAAGTGCTGGGATTACAGGCGTGAGGCACCATGCCTGGCCAAGAATTTGTTTTGATGGTGCTGGACAAACCTGACTATCCATAGTAGAACAATGAAAAGAATCTCTGCCCAACTTCAAAATTGTACAGAGCAGCTCAAAATTCATCATAGCTTATGGGTAAAATATAAAAATTTATAATGTAAGACATTTAGAATAAGAAAATCCAAAGAAGAAAATCTTCAGAATCAAGAGCATGGTGTAGAATTCTTAGACGTGGTACGAAAAATAGGTCCCCTGAAAGAAGTTCGGGGCCAGTAATGACTCCACACCCGGCCAGGACCAAGAGATTTATTAAAGTGGTGGTTACAAGGAAAAAGGGAAAGGGTCTGTGGAGAGAGAGAGAGAGAAAGTGGGTGAGAGGTGGGAAGAGAGCTGCAGAGAGGGAGAGACCGACAGAGAGAGAGAAAGAGTATACCGAGAGAGAGTTGCGGGGAGAGGGCTGTATTTACCAGCCCAACAGGAGCTGGAAGGGGCCGTGCTATGCTCCTATTGGAGGGGCTGCGCGGGAGTAGGGTGGGGCCAATGCCGTGTTTTGGTCCTTTTGGACGCATAACAAAGCTGGCTACTGATTGGAGGTTTGCAGGTTTGAAATTGACACGCAGGGAAGTTTGAAATTGACCGGAGCGGAAAGGTTTGAAATTGACGGCGGCAAGATTTGAAATTGACACTGCGGGAATTGTGCTAGCAGAGGCCAGACCTAGGGCCTTTGTTGTCCGGTGTCTCGGCGCCATTTTGGGAGCCGCCCCTCTGGTCGCTCCCTGCACCCTTCCACCCCCCCATTAAATAAAAATCAGTAACCTGGATTTTATTAAATTGAAGATTATGTTCTGTGAAAGGCTTTGTGAAGACAATGAAAGAAAAGTTACTGAATGGAAAATATTTGCCTACCTTATATCTGACATAAAACTGATGTGTGGAGTATATTAAAGAATTCGAGAGTGAATTAAAAGAAAATTATGAAATTAGAAAGTGGACAAGGATGAGAAGAGACATTTCTGACGCAGATGCATTAAGAGCAAATAGGCAAAGATTCCATCACGATCTATCAAATGTCATACCTAGCATACTCTTCTTCCTCCATGTGAACCCTGGGTGCCTTCAGACATCATGGGAAAGAGTTTCTACTAAAAACTCCAAAATGTGTTCCCTAATGTGTATTAGAAACCTGTAATTGTTTGTGGAAATTGGCAATGGACAAACAGGTTTAAAAACTTTCCCAGCTCAGAAAGTATGTATTGTCATTGTCACTGATGGTGCACTGTTAATTCCAGTTAAGTGAGGTGATACAGAATAATAAAAACTCATACTTCAGGGACCAAATGCCTCCTCTCAAAGACTTGATAGTCTTTCTTACAAGATTATGTGGTAAGGAGTGTATCTACTTAATTTTGTTATGGCTCATACAGAAGTGATCTATAAAAGTACACACATAATAGAAAATTACCGCAGAGAGATAGATGAAGTCACTTAAAAATGACAAGAGATACTAAGAAAATAAGTACAGATGGTGAACAGTCAAAGGACAGAAATAACAAGCGTTGTTACTGTAGCACCAAGGTTAAAAGATTAATCTATGGAGCCAGACAACAAGGATTCACATCCTGAGTCAGTCATTTACTGGAATGTGACTGAATAAGTCTGTTTTTTGTCCTAGTTATTTTTTAACCTGTTTTTGTTCCAGGTTTCTTCATTTCTGAAATGAAAATATCATCAATACTTATTTTAGAGACAGAAAGACTCAAAACACCTCATTACAGCACTGATTTACTCCAAATGTAATAGATGTAAAAGCATGAGAGCAATATAAAAATCAGTTTAAAAATATTATGTTTTGATGGAAACATATCTATGGGAAGTCTATTGTTAGTTGCCATGGTAAAAGTTGCATGAATGCCATGTTTCCCTGCAAGACCTTCTTGCTCAGAATAGAAATACCAGCCAGTGGGAAGTTGCAGAATAGACTCCAAGAAATATATTTATCAATGAAGATGATCTCTTTCTCATCAACTAGTTGAAATCTTGAGGAATCGTTTTCATTTAATTCTCCAGGTTAAGCTTCACACACTTGATTTTCAAGTACCTGATTCTAGATAACTTCCATAATAAAAGACTTCCTTTTACTATCTTGTATCCCCTTACTACTTTCATTGAACTGACTTAAAGTGAGACACCATTTTTATGTTTATAGAGAAATGAGTTTGTGTCTGCCACTGTCTTTTTTAAAAAATTGGAGTCTCATTGTCACTCAGGCGGGAGTGCAGTGGCAAGCTCATGGCCACTGCAGTCTCGACCTGATGAGCTCACGTCATCCTTCTACCTCAACCTTCCAAGTAACTGGAACTGCAGGTGTTCATCACTATGCACGGCCCACTTTTGATTGAGTATAGAGATGAGGTCTTGCCGTGTTGCTCAGGTTGGTCGTGAACCCCTGAACTCGGGCAATGCTCTCACCTCTGCTTCTCAAAATGCTGGTATTATAGGCGTGAGCCATTGTGCCCAGATTTCCTTCAATTTTAATGTCTAATGGTGGATTATTATCTGTTATGAAGTATTCTACTGAGGTAGCATAAGACTATGTTGATCAAAATATTGTGAACTCATAGTTACACAAATTTAATTTTATTAGTAAACATATGACACACACAAAAAGTAGCAAAATGTGATTCCAATAGTTAAAGTAAAGCCTACTAAAAAAAAAAAAACAACAGCCTGCGATTGCGGTTATTTTGCATAAACTCTCCCCGTCACTGTTCTCTCTACAATTTCAAGACAAGATTAATTTAAAAAAAAAATTTGCGTTGCAACTTCTATAGACTTTTAATGGAGAAGATGGCCACCATTTTTCCTGCACGAATTCTGCCATACAATCAGTCCCTAATAACTTATTTCTTACTCTACTCCCGTAAAATCGCAGTGTCCTAAGGTCTTGGCTGGCTCCATTTTATGGTTGGTTGGTGTAGAATTTCTTTCCATAACCCATAGTGCCCTTCTGTCAGTAAGCATGAATATCATAGTCTTCCATTAGTCTCTGCTACACCAG
>NW_007260243.1:2706-9434 GCF_000164805.1 Carlito syrichta | reverse complement strand
CATATGAGGACTCCCATTCCCAGATTCGTGCTTCAAATCCCTGATACATTTTCCTCCCTTAGTAAGACTCCCTGTAGGTTTTTGGGATTGGAGGACTCGTATAACCCAGATTCCTTATTCTTCCGTTGTAAGAGACCATGTAGTTTCCCGTACATGAGTACTCCCATTACGCAAATTGCTGCTTCATTCTCAGCAATACCCGAGATATTTCCTGATGAACATAGAGTTCCAGTTGTTTGGATATCAAAAGAAAAACTCCCATATAGTACCTGGGAACTGTAATCCAAGTATCCAGGTTCCCCTTAACAAGACATCGTAAAAATGTGGAATATCCTAACCCAATATCCCAATTCCCACCCGCCTGACCACAGTAAATTTCGGTATTTTGAGGTAACCTGAAGTGAGGGATTTTGTCGCAAAATGCCAGTTGATACCTGGGGAACTGGATTATGGCTGAAGATGTTCATAAGAAACAAATGAAATTGTAGTTCCAGATTCTCCATTACAACTATTGAAAGGACTGGATTCTTCTTGGATCTGTAATTAGAGATTTTAAGTATCCACGCAGCAAGTAGCTCTGAGAAGTGGAAGGACCTACAAGCCCAGATTCCTCATTAAACCTTATCAAGAGGCCATATAGAGTTTGACGATTGAGGACCCCTGAACTCGCATCCTCTTCTCATTCTCAGCAATATGCCCTGATTTTCCCTGGTGATCTGGATTCCAAAATTCTGTATGCAAATTAACAGATGCCCAGCTGTTTCCCAGGTACGTGGAATCCGTGATACCTTGTTACCTTTAAAAATATGTTCTACATGCTTAGCTACTTTAAAACCCCAAGGACATATCAAATAGATGCACAAACGGAAGTTTTAGGGTTACTGGGTACATCTTAAGAGAAGAGTTACACACACATATGGTGAGATGATGCCTTAGTCCTGTAGGCTGGCTTTAATTGTGCCAAGAAACCCAACTGAATTGTACGAACTGGTTTTTGGTTACAATCATCAAAAGACCGGAAGGTTGCTGCGAATCTATAATGACACTTGTCCTTTCCAAGTGGCAATTTGCTCTGAAGAATTTAGCGAACTAGAAACCCAGATTCCAGATAAGCCCTTATAACAGAACCCTGTAGATATGGATTGAGACCTCCCATATCCCCCATTCCTTTTTTTATTATCAGTAAGACGCCTGGACGTTTTCTGGTGACGTGAATGTACAAAATCTTACATAAGAATACTCATACGCCAAAAAGTTTCCCAGGGACCTGGAATCGAAGATTACTGGTTCCCCCTTAAGAATACATCCTACATATTTGGGAACCCCTTATCCCATATTCTCAATGCGAAAACGAATGTCCAGGAGTAGTTTCTGGACTACGAGGTAAACCTGAAGCCAGTGATCACATTAACAAATGGCAGATGATTGCGTGGATTGTGGAATCTGGTCTTACAGGATCTGGTGAAACAAATGGGCCAGTAGACCAGATTCTCAGTTACAACTTTCAAGAGGTGCTACAGGTTCCTGGGGGTCGGCAATGACCAATTTGTGGTATGCATATAGGACGTTTCTCTGAATAATATGAGAAACAGGACTCCCAGATTCCAGATTAGCATTTTATAAAGTCCCTGTCGATTCCTATATATGAGCACTGCCTTATGCCACGGATCATTTAGGAAATGCCCAGATGATTGCAAATTACATGGACACTGAGTTTCCTGGTTCTTCTTTAGTAAAGCTTATAGAAACTTTCAAGGGACACAGTGACCCAGATTCCTATTCCATTCTAAGCAAAACGACGAGATGTTTCCTGTTGGCCTGGAAGTCCAGACCTTTTTATACCCATAGAAAGATGAAAAGAGTATGCCTGGGGACGTGGAATCTAAAATTCTTGGTTCCATCTCAATAACACCACCTAAAAAATTGAACACCTAAACCCAAAGTCCTAATAATGAACAGTGGGGCCACTGATGTTTTTGGAGTTCGAGGTAACACTGAGGTCAGGGCTTACATACAAAAATTCCGAGAGAATTACTTGTGTCCTGGATCTGGAATCAGAGGTTCTGAGTATCTACATGGACTTGTAGTGCCAGATTCTCGCTCACAACTATCAAGAGTACCAGAGTGTTTCTGGAATCCAGGAATGATTGATTCGTAATATCCACATAACAAAATGCTGTAAAACATGAGGGTTGCTCGAAGCCCTGATCTTCTTTAGCCCTTAGCAAGATGCACTGTAGATTTTCGGTATTGTGGACGCATGTAGCCCAGATTCCTTATTCATCCTTCGCAAGAGTCATCAAGTATCCAGTATATGAGGACTGCCATACCCGGATTCCTGCTTCATTCTCAGCAAGACACCGAGATATTTTGTGGTGATGTAGAATTCAAGTTATTTGGATATCAATTGAAAGACCCCCAGAATTCTACTGGACAATAGGAATCCAAGATTCCTGGTTACCTTTTGAAGACACCCTAACAATATGGGGACCTAGAAGCCCAGATTCCTGATTAAAGCTTATCAAGAGGTCCTGCAGATTTGGGCGAATGAGAACTCCAAGAACCCGGATTCCCTTTACGTTGTCAGCAAGATACCTTGATTTTCCCTGCCAATGTTTATTACACAACCCTGTATACACAAAGACGGATGCCCACAAATTTCCTAGGGATGGGGAATCCGTGATTGCTGGTTTCCTTTAAAAATACTTACTAAACATTTGGAAACTGCAAAACATTCTGCCCCTCTCCAAATAAAAGGACAAATGGAAGTTTCAGAATTACAAGGATCATCTTGAGACCAAGAGTTACATCCACATATGGCAAGATGATCCTTTTTGTGCTGGAATCTGGCCTTAGTTGTCCTGAGGAACCTATCGGACTTGAAATGCCAGGAACCCGTTTACAACTATCAAGAGGACCAGAATGTTGCTGGAGTCCTGAATTGACTGATTCCTAATATCCACATGCTAAACAGCTCCAAATCATGAAAGGAACTCAAAGCCCTGATTCTTGCTTGTCCAGTAGCAAGACGTTCTGAGAATTTTTTCGGATTGAGGACACGTGTAACACAGATTCCTTATTCTTCCTTCACTGGAGGTCGTGCAGTGTCCTGTATATGAGGACTCCCTTTCCCCAGATTCCTGTTTTGAAACCCTGATTCCTGTTTAGCCCTTAGCAAGACAACATATAGAGTTTGTGATTGAGGAACCGTGTAAAACAGATTCCTTATTTTTCCTTAGCAAAATGCCGCGAAGTTTCCTGTTAGGAGGAGTATTACACACATTCCTGCTTCGTATCTCTTATTCTTGTTTAGCCCTTAGCAAGAGGCCCTGTAGTTCTTTTGGGATAGAGAAAGCGTGTAACCCAGATTACTTATTCTTTCTTAGCAAAAGGCCGTGCATTTGCCTGTACATGAGGACCCCATTTCCTCAGATTCATGCTTCAAAAACCTAGATTCGTGTTTAGTCCTTGAGCAAGATGCCCTGAAGTTTTCTAGAGATTGAGGACACGTGTAACCCGGATTCTTTATTCTTTTTTAGCAACAGACAGTCCAGTTTCCTGTATTTGAGGACTCCGACTACCCAGATTCCTACATTAAAAACCTGATTCATGGTTACCTCTTAGAAAGACGCCCTGTGGATTTTTCGGCTGAGGACTCGTGCAACCAAAATTCCTTATTCTTCCTTAGCAAGAGGCCGTGTAGTATCCTGTATATGAGGGCTCCCATTACCCAGATTCCTGCTTCAATCTCAGCAAGGCGCTGAGATATTTCCTGGTGACCTAGAATTCCAGTAGTTTGGATTTCAAGAGAAAGACTCCCTTAAGGTTATTGGGGAACTGGAATTCAAGATTCCTGGTTCCCCTGAACAAGTCCTCCCCAAAATGTGGAATCTTCTAAATTCAATGTCCCAATTTCCACCAGCCCCACCACTTGAAATTTCTGTAGTTTGAGGTAACCTGAATTGAGGGATTTTGTACCAGTATGCCATTTGATTCCTGGGGTACCTGATTATGGTCCTAGATGTTCATAAGACACAAAAGGATATTTGGGCCAGATCCTCGATTACAACTATCAAGAGAATACAATGTCCCTGGGGATCTGTAATGACAGATTAAGGGTACCTACAGATGTAGTAGCTCTGAAAAATGTAGGGACAATGAAGACCAGATGGCTGATTAAACCTTATCAAGAGGCCTTGTGGATTCTGGTGAATGAGAACTCCTAGACCCGGATTTCCTTTTTGTTCTCAGCAAGATGCCCTGATTTTCCCTCGTGATGTGGATTCAAAACTCTGTATACAAATAGGCAGATGCCCAGAAATTACTTAGGGTCGTGGAATCCATGAATCCTGGTTACCCTTAAAAGTACGTAATATATATTTGGCAACCTCAAAACACCAGGCCCCTATTGGAATAGAAGGACAAACAGAAATTTTAGTTTTACGAGGTACATCTTAAGGCTATAGTTACATACAAATATAGCGAAAAGATTCTTTGTGTCCTGGAATCTGCCCTTTGTTGTCCCAAGGAACCCAATGAACTTTTAGGTCCTCATTCTCAGTTACAACTATCAAGAAGACCAGACTGTTGCTGAGAATCTATAATGAAAAAATTCTTCTTTCCAAGAGGCCTGTACCCATAAAGAATGTGTGGAAATGGAAAACCAGATTCCAGATTAGCCCTTATAATGTGTCCATGTAGAGTTGTTGGATTGGCGACCCCCGTAGCCCAGATTCTCTTTGTTCTTAGTAAGACTCCCGAAAGTTACCTGGTGACGTGGAAGTACAAACTCTTATATACCAATACTCATAAGCCCAAAAGGTCAGAAGGTCCCTGGAATCCAAGATTGCTGGATCTCCTTTAAGAATACGTCCTAAATATTTGGGAACACCTAATCCCACGTTACGAATGTCAATCAACAATCCAGTAGTAGTTTCTGGATTGGGAGGTAAACGTGAAGCCAGAAATTACACGAAAAATGGCGAGATGATTCCTTGGGTTGTGGAATCTGGCCTTACAGCCTCCTGCAAAAAAGGGCGAGCAGATGGCCAGATTCTCTGTTACAACTAAGAAGTTGAGCAGCAGTTTCCAGGGAATTGGTAATGACAGACTTGTGGTACGTATACAGGAATTAGTTCTGAAAAGTGTGGGGACTGGGACTCCAAATTCCTGATTAGCATTTAGAAAATTCCTGTAGGCTTCTAGGTATGAGAACTACCTTAAGCCAGGGAAAAATTAACAACTGCCCAGAAGTTTGCTGGTCATATCCAAACTGTTTTCCTTGTTCCACATTGGTAACATGAGTAGAATCTTTCTGGGGACATAGTGTTCGAGATTCCTGTTTCGTTCTCAGAAGAAAGACGAGATGTTTCCCCGTTTCCTAGAAACCCAGACACGTGGCTCCCAATAGAAAGACTCCAGAATTCTCCTTTGAACTTGTAAACCTAGACCCTGGTGCCCTCCCAAAAATACCTTCTAAACATGGTGCAACATCTAAACCCAAGGTCCTAATTCCGAATAGCTGAACTACCAGACGTTTCTGGAGTATGAGGTAACCCTGAACTCAGGGCTTACATTAAAAATCCTGAGATGATTACTTGTGTCCTGGAATTTGGCGTTAGTGATTCCAGAATCTAAATAGATTGTAGTGCCATATTTTCTTTTAAATTATTGAGAGGACCAGAATGTTGTGTGATTTCTGGAATGACTGATTCCTAGTATGCACATAGGAAACAGCTCTGAAAAATATGGGGACGTCAAAGTCTGAGTCTTGTAGGCCTTACCAAGACTCCAGGAATATTTTTGGAATTGAAGACTCATGTAAACCAGATTCGTTATTCTTCCTTAGCAAGAGCCCCTTTAGTTTCCTGTATATGAGGACTCTCATTCCACAGATACCTGCTTCAAAATCCTGATTCTTGTTTAGCCCTAAGCAAGATACCAAGTAGATTTTTGGCATTGAGAACACGTGAAAACCAGATTCCTTGTCCTTTCTTAGGAAGAGGCTGTGTTGGTTCCTGTATATGAAGACTCCCATTACCGAGATTCCTGCTTCAAATCCTTGATTCATGTTTACCCTTAGAAAGACGCCCTGTATGTTTTAAGGATCGAGGAAATGTGTGACCCAGTTTCCGTGTTCGACCTTAACAAGGGGTTGTGAAGTTTCCTGTATATGAGGACTCCCATTACCCGGATTCGTGCTTCAAATCTCTGATGCATTTTTTTCCCTTAGTAAGACTACCTGTAGGTTTTTGGGATTTGAGGACTTGTGTAACCAAGATTCCTTATTCTTCCGTAGTAACAGGCCATGTAGTTTTCCATATGAGTACTCCCATTAGGCAAATTCCTGCTTAATTCTCAGCAATACCCGAGATATTTCCTGATGAAAATAGAATTCCAGTTGTTTGGATATCAATAGAAAAACTTCCAAATAGTACCTGGGAACTGTAATGCAAGTATCCAGGTTCCCCTTAACAAGACATCATAAAAATGTGGAATATCCTAAACCCAATATCGCAACTCCCACCAGCCTGACCTCAGGAAATTTCAGTATTTTGAGGTAACCTGAAGCGAGGGATTTTGTCACAAAATGCCAGTTGATACCTGGGGAACTGGATTATGGCCGAAGACGTTCATAAGAAACAAATGAAACTGTCGGTCCAGATCCTCGTTTACAACTATCGCAAAAACTGAAATCTTCTTGGATCTGTAATAAGAGATTTTAGGTA
>NW_007260243.1:1925-2686 GCF_000164805.1 Carlito syrichta | reverse complement strand
TTCTATAGCCCTTAGAAAGACGCCGTGTAAGTTTTAAGGATCGAGGAAATGTGTGACCCATATTCCATGTTCATCCTTAGCATGTGGTTTGAATTTTCCTGTATATGAGGCCTCCCATCCCCCAGATTCGTGCTTCAAATCCCTGATTCATTTTTCTCCCTTAGTAAGACTCCCTGTAGGTTTTTGGGGTTTGAGGACTCATGTAACCCAGATTCCTTTTTCTTCCATAGTAAGAGTCCATGTAGTTTCCCGTATATGTGTACTCCCATTATGGAAAATTCTGCTTAATTCTCAGCAATACCCGAGATATTTCCTGATGAACATAGAGTTCCAGTTGTTTGGATATCAATAGAAAAACTTTCATATAGTACCTGGAAACTGTAATCCAAGTATCCAGGTTCCCCTTAACAAGACATCATAAAAATGTGGAATATCCTAACCCAATATCCCAATTCCCCCAAGTCTGAACACAGGAAATTTCAGTATTTTGAGGTAACCTGAAGCGAGGGATTTTGTCACAAAATGCCAGTTGATACCTGGGTAACTGGATTAATGCTGAAGATGTTCAAAAGTAACAAATGAAATTGTAGTTCCAGATCCTCGATTACAACTATTGAAAAGACTGGAATCTTCTTGGATCTGTAATTAGAGATTTTAAGTATCCATGCAGCAAGTAGCTCTGAGCAATGGATGGACTTACAAGCCCAGATTCCACATTAAACCTTATCAAGAGGACATATAGATTTTGACGATTGAGGACC
>NW_007260243.1:346-1567 GCF_000164805.1 Carlito syrichta | reverse complement strand
GAGCTCTCCCATAACCCCCATTCCTTTTTTTATTATCAGTAAGACGCCCGGACATTTTCTGATGGCGTGGATGTACAAACTCTTACATAAGAATACTCATACGCCAAGAAGTTTCCCAGGGACCTAGAATCGAATATTGCTGGTTCCCCCTTAAGAATACTTCCTACATATTTTAGAACCCCTTATCCCAAATTCTCAATGTGAAAACGAATGTCCAACAGTAGTTTCTGGACTACGAGGTAAACCTGAAGCCAGTGATCATATTAACAAATGGCAGATGATTGAATGGATTGTGGAATCTGGCCTTACAGGACCAGTGAAACAAATGGAACAGTAGGTCAGATTCTCAGTTACAATGTTCAAGAGGCGCTAGAGTTTCCTGGGGATCAGCAATGCCCGATTTGTTGTATGCATATAAGACATTGCTCTGAATAATATGAGATCCAGGAATCCCAGATTCCAGATTAGCATTTTCTAAAGTCCCTGTCGATTCCTAGATATGAGCACTGCCTTAAGCCACGGATCATTTAGCAAATGGCCAGATGTTTGCAAGTTACATGGAAACCGAGTTTCCTGGTTCCTCTTTGGTAAAGTGTGTAGAAACTTTCAAGGGTGACCCAGATTCCTATTTCGTTCTAAGCAAAATGACGAGATGTTTCATGTTGGCGTGGAAGTCCAGTCATTTGTATACCCATAGAAAGATGAAAAGAATATGCCTGGGGACGTGGAATCTAAGAATCTTGGTTCCCTCTCAATAATGCCACCTAAAAAAATTGAACACCTAAGCCCAAAGTCCTAATAACGAACAGCGGAGCCACAGAAGTTTTTGGAGTTCAGGTAACACTGAGGTCAGGGCTTACATACAAAAATTCCAAGAGAATAACTTGTGTCAGGAATCTGGAATCAGAGGCTCTGAGTATCTAAATGGACTTGTAGTGCCAGATTCTCGTTCACAATTATTAAGAGTACCAGAGTGTTGCTGGAGTCCAGGAATGATTGATTCGTAATATCCACATAAAAAATAGCTCTAAAACATGAGTGGTGCTCGAAGCCTGGATCTTGTTTACCCATAGCAAGATGTACTGTAGATTTTCGGTACTGAGGACGCATGTCGCCCAGATTCCTTAATCATCCGTCGAAAGAGTCATGAAGTTTCCTGTATATGAGGACTTCCATTACCCAGATTCCTGCTTCATTCTCAGCATGACACCGAGAAATTTC
>NW_007260243.1:0-326 GCF_000164805.1 Carlito syrichta | reverse complement strand
CCCTGATTTTGTTTAGCCCTTAGGAAGACACACAGTAGATTTTTGGTATTGAGGACACATGTAGCCCAGATTCCTTATTCATCCTTCGCAAGTGTCATCAAGTTTCCTGTATACGAGGACTGCCGTTACCCAGATTCTTGCTGCATTCTCAGCAAGACACGGAAATATTTTGTGGTGATGTAGAATTCAAGTGGTTTGGATATCAATTGAAAGACCCCCAGAATTTTCCTGGGCAATTGGAATCCAACATTCCTGGTTCCCTTGTACAAGACACCCTAAAAATATGGGGACCTAGAATCCCTGATTCCTGATTAAAGATTATCAAG
>NW_007260242.1:6594-7431 GCF_000164805.1 Carlito syrichta | reverse complement strand
TGTAAGGCCAGTTACCCGTTACATTGATCAAGGGGACCAGAATGTTGCTGGAGTCCTGAATTGGCTGATTCGTAGTATCCACATGCTAAATAGCTTCACAGCATGAGGCGAGTTCGAAGCCATGATTCTTGTTTGTCCCGTAGCAAGACACCCTAAGTATTTTTTGGTATTGAGGTCTCGTGTAACTCAGATTCCTTATTCTTCTTTTGCTAGAGGCTGTATATGAGGACTCCCTTTCCCCAGATTCCTGTTTTGAACCCTGATTCTTGTTTAACCCTTAGCAAAATGCCTTGTAGTTTTTGTGATTTAGGTACCGTGTAAAACACATTCCTTATTCTTCCTTAGCAAGAAGCTGCAAAGTTTCCTGTAATGAGCACTGTTAGCCACATTCCTTCTTTGAATCCCTGAATCATGTTTAACCCTTAGCAAGGCACGCTGTAGTTTCTTGGGGATTGGGAGCATGTGTAACCCAGATTCCATATTCTTTCTTAGCAAAAGGTCGTGTAATTACCTGTGTATAAGGACTCCATTTCCCTAGATTCATGCAACAAAAACCCCCTGATTCCTTTTTAGCCCTTAGCAAGACGCCCTGAATTTTTTTGTGATTGAGGACATGTGTAACTATATTCCTAATTCTTCCTTAACAATAGACAGTGCAGATTTCCTATATATGAGTATTCCCATTACCCAGATTCCTACTTCAAAAACCGGATTCTTGGTTACCCTGTGGATTTTTGAGATTGAGGACTAGTGCATCCAAAATTTCTTATTCCTCCTTGGCAAGAGGCCATGTTTTCCTGTATATGAGGACGTCCATTACCCAGAATCCTGCTTCAT
>NW_007260242.1:5237-6574 GCF_000164805.1 Carlito syrichta | reverse complement strand
AAGGACAGAACGGAATTTTAAGACTTGCAAGATTCATCTTAAGAGCATAGTTACATCCAAATATGGCAAGAGGATCCCTTTGGTCCTTTAATGTGGCCTTAGTTGTCCCGAGGAACCTAATGGACTTGTAAGGCCAGTTACCCGTTTACATTGATCAAGGGGACCAGAATGTTGCTGGAGTCCTGAATTGGCTGATTCGTAGTATCCACATGCTAAATAGCTTCACAGCATGAGGCGAGTTCGAAGCCATGATTCTTGTTTGTCCCGTAGCAAGACACCCTAAGTATTTTTTTGTATTGAGGTCTCGTGTAACTCAGATTCCTTATTCTTCTTTTGCTAGAGGCTGTATATGAGGACTCCCTTTCCCCAGATTCCTGTTTTGAACCCTGATTCTTGTTTAACCCTTAGCAAAATGCCTTGTAGTTTTTGTGATTTAGGTACCGTGTAAAACACATTCCTTATTCTTCCTTAGCAAGAAGCTGCAAAGTTTCCTGTAATGAGCACTGTTAGCCACATTCCTTCTTTGAATCCCTGAATCATGTTTAACCCTTAGCAAAGCACGCTGTAGTTTCTTGGGGATTGGGAGCATGTGTAACCCAGATTACTTATTCTTTTTTAGCAAAAGGCCATGCAATTGTCTGTATATGAGGACTCCATTTTCCCAGATTCACGCATCAAAAACCTGATTCGTGTTTAGCCCTTAGCTAGATGCCCTGAATTTTATTGTGATTGAAGACACGTGTAACCATATTCCTTATTCTTCCTTAACAATAGGCAGTGAAGTTTCCTTTATATGAGTACTCACATTACCCAGATTCCTACTTCAAAAATCGGATTCTTGGTTACCTCTTGACAAGAAACCCTGTGTATTTTAGGGATTGAGGACTAGTGCAAAAAATATTCCTCTTTCTTCCTTAGTAAGAGACCATGTAGTTTCCTGTATATGAGGACTCCCATTATCCAGATGCCTGCTTCATTCTCAGCAAGGCGCTGAGACGTTACCTGGTGACCTAGAATTCCAGTTGTTTGGATATCAAGAAAAAGATTCCCATAAGGTTCTTGGGGAACTGGAATCCAAGATTCCTAGTTCCCCTTAACAAGACCACCCCAAAATGTGGAATCTTCTAAACCCAATGTCCCAAATCCCAGCAGCCCGACCACAAGAAATTTCTGTCATTTGATGTAAACTAAATCAACAGATTTTGCAGCAATATGCCATTTGATTCCTGGGGTACCTGATTATGTTCATAGATGTTCCTAGGACACAAAAGGATTTGTAGGTCTAGACCCTGATTACATTATCAGAGGACCAGAAAGTTCCTGGGGATCTCTAATGA
>NW_007260242.1:4263-5054 GCF_000164805.1 Carlito syrichta | reverse complement strand
TCGCCCAAACCGTCAGGAGGCCCTGGAAGCCAAGATTGCTGAGTCCCCTTTCAGAATACGTCCTAAATATGTGGGAACTACTAATCCCAAGTTACGAAATCAGTCTAAAATTCCAGCAGTAGTGTCTGTTTTAGGAGGTAAACCTGAAGCCAGAAATTACACTAAAAATGGAGAGATGATTCATTGGGTTGTGGAATCTGGCTTTACAGACTCCTGCAGAAAAAGGCAAGCAGATGGACAGATTCTCTATTACACCTAAGAAGAGAAGCAGCTGGTTTCTGGTGATTGGTAATGACAGATTTGTGGTAAGAATATAGTAATTAGCTCTGAAAAAGTGGGAACTGGAATTCCCAATTTACTGATTAGCATTTAGAAAAATCCTGTACGCTTCTAGGTATGAGAACTTCCTTAAGCCAGTGGAAAGTTAACAACTGCCCAGAAGTTTGCTGGTCATATGGAAATTGATTTTTCTTGTTCCACATTGAGGACATGTGTAAACCAGATTTCTTATGCATTCTTAGCAAGAGGCTGTGAAGTTTCCTATATATGAGGACTCCTATTCAACAGATTCAGGCTTCAAATCCCTGATACATTTTTCTCCCTTAGTAAGACCCCATGTAGGTTTTCCGATTTGAGGACTCGTGTGACTCAGATTCCTTTTTCTCCTGTAGCAAGAGGCCATGTCGTTTCCCATATATGAGGACTCCCTTTACGCAGATTTCTGCTCCATTCTCAGCAATACCCGAGATAATTCCTGATGAACGTAGAATTCCAGTTGTTTGGATATCCGA
>NW_007260242.1:2038-3938 GCF_000164805.1 Carlito syrichta | reverse complement strand
TAGAGGACCAGAATCGTCTTGAATCTGTAAATTAGTGATTTTAGGTATCCACCCAACAAGTAGCTCTGAAAAATGTAGGGACGTACAAGCTCAGATTCCTCATTAAACTTATCAACAGACCATAAAAAATTTGATGATTGAGGACTTCTTGAACCCATATTCCCTGATCAAGATCAGCAAGATGCCCTGATTTTCCCTCGTTCTCTTGACTCCAAAATTCTGTATCCAAATAGACAAATGTCCAGTTTTTTTCCCAGTGACGTGGAATCTGTGATTTCTGGTTACCTTTAAAAATATGTACTACATGCTTAGCAACCTCAAATCCCCAGCCCATATCAAATAGATGCACAAACTAAGTTTTAGGATTACAGGGTACATCTTAAGACAAGTGTTACTCACAAATATGGCGAGATGATTCTTTCAGTCTTGGAATCTGGTTTAGTTGTCCTGAGGAAATCAACTGAATTACAGAGACTGGTTCTTTGTTATAACAATCAAGAAACCAGAAGGCTGCTGTGAATCTACAATGACCCTTGTACTTTCCTAGTGGCAAGTTGCTCTGAAGAATTTGGAGAACTACAAGCCCAGATTCCAGATAAGCCCTTATAATGTAGTACTGTAGAATTCATGGATTGAGGCCTCCCATAAACCAGATTCCTTTTTTATTAACAGAAATACACCCTGACGTTTTATTGTGATGTGGATGTCCAAATTCTCACATACCAATACTCATTGGGCCAGAAGTTTCCCAGGGACTTGGAATCCAAGATTGCTGGTTCCCCCTTAAGAATACATCCTAAATTTGTGGGAACCCCTAATCCCATAATCTGAATACCAAAACGAATGTCAGTAGTAGTTTCTAGACTACGAGGTAAACCTGAAGCCAGTGGTCACATTAACTAATGGTAAGATGATCATCTGATTGTGGAATCTGGCTTTTAAGGACCCTGTGAAACAAACGGAAAAGTAGACCTGATTCTCAGTTACAACTATATAGAGGCGCAGCACGTTCCTGGGGATTGGTAATGCCCAATTTGTGGTATGCATAAAGGACGTTGCTCTGAATAATATGGGGACCAGGACTCCCAGATTCCAGATAAGCATTTAGCTAAAGTCCCTGTCGATTCCTAAGTATGAGCATTGTCTTAAGCCAGGGATAAGTTAAAAATTGGCCAGATGTTTGCAAGCTACATAGAAACCGAGTTTCCTGGTTCCTTTTTCGTAACACGTGTAGAAACTTTCATGTGACACAGTGACCCAGATTCCTATCTCGTTCTAAGCAAAACGACAATATGTTTCCTGTTGACCTGTAAATCCATAGAAAGATGACAAGAATATGCCCGGGGACATGGATTCTAAGATTCCTGGTTCCCTCAAAAAAATACCTCCTAAAAATTTGGACACCAGAACCCAAAATCCTAATTCCAAACAGCAGAGTCACTGAAGTTTCTGGAGTACGAGGTAACACTGACGTCAGGGCTTACATACAAAAATCCTAGAGGATTACTTGTGTCCTGGAATCTGGCATCAGAGGTTCCGAGTACTTAAATGCACTTGTAGTGCCAGATTCTAGTTCACAACTATCAAGAGTACCAGAGTGTTGCTGGAGTCCAGGAATGATGGATTTGTAATATCCACATA
Source organism: Carlito syrichta (assembly GCF_000164805.1). Lineage (NCBI taxonomy): Eukaryota > Metazoa > Chordata > Mammalia > Primates > Tarsiidae > Carlito > Carlito syrichta. Next base: position 2,297 of record NW_007260242.1, on the reverse strand, counting down.
ACAAATAGCTCTAAAACATGAGTGGTGCTCAAAGCCCTGATCTTGTTTAGCCCTTAGCAAGACGCAGTGTAGATTGTCGGTATTGAGGACGCATGTAGCCCAATTCCTTATTCATCCTTCTCAAGAGTCATGAAGTTTCCTGTATATGAGGAGTGCCATTACCCAGATTCTTGCTTCATTCTCAGGAAAACACCGAGACATTTCCTGGTGATGTCGAATTCAAGTTGTTTGGATAACAATAGTAAGACTCCCAGATGTT
>NW_007260242.1:0-885 GCF_000164805.1 Carlito syrichta | reverse complement strand
TTCTTTATATGAGAAGCCCAGTACCCAGAATACAGCTTCATTCTCAGCAAGGTGATGAGACATTTCCTGGTGACCTAGAATTCCAGTTGTTTGGATATCAAGAGAAAGACTCCCATAAGGTTTTTGGGGAACTGGAATCCAAGATCCTTGGTTCCCCTTAACAAAACCAACCCAAAATGTATAATCTTCTAAACCCAATGTCCCAATTCCCACTAGCCTGACCACAAGAAATTTCTGTAGTATGAGGTAACCTGAATCGAGGGATTTTTGTACCAACATGCCATTTGATTCCTGGGGTACCTGATTATGTTCGTAGATGTTCCTAGGACACAAAAGGATTTGTAGAGCCAGATCCTCGATTACAACTCTCAAGAGGACCAGAAAGTTCCTGGGGATCTCAAATGACAGATTTAGGGTATCCACGGAGCAAGTAGCTCTGAAAAATGTAGGGACCTTGAAGCCCAGATTGCTGATTAAACCATATGAAGAGACCCTGTAGATTCTGGCGAATTAGGACTCCTAGAACAGGATTTCCTTTTCATTCTCAGCAAGATGCCCTGATTTTACCTCGTGATGTGGATCCCAAAACTATGTATAAATATAGGCAGATGCCCAGAAATTTCCTAGGGCGTGGAATCTATGAATCCTGATTACACTTAAAAGTACCTAATAAACATTTGGCAACCTCAAAACACCAGGCCCCTACCCGAATTGAATATCAAACGGAAGTTTTAGGATTACAAGGTACATCTGAGTACCAGAGTTACCTACAAATATGACGATAAGAATATTTGGGTCCTGAAATGTGCCCTTTGTTTTCCAGAGGAACCCATGGACTTCTAGGTCCACATTCTCGGTTACAACTATCAAGAAGACCAGAAGGTG
>NW_007260241.1:583469-584205 GCF_000164805.1 Carlito syrichta | reverse complement strand
TTTCTTGGACGTTTGTGTTTCCATATGAAATTCCTGTGTTGTTTTTCTAGGTCTGAGAAGAATGTCGTTGGTAATTTAATGGGTATTGCATTGAATTTGTACATAGCCTTAGGTAAGATGGACATCTTCACAATGTTGATTCTTCCGATCCATGAGCATGGGATATTTTTCCACTTGTTCATGTCAGCTTAGATTTTTTTGAGCAGTGTTTTGTAATTTTCATTGTAAAGGTCTTTCACATCTCTGATTAGGAAGATGCCAAGGTATTTCATTTTTTTGTGGCTATTGTGAATGGAACTGTGTTTTTTATTTGGGTTTCTGTTTGTTTATTATTGGTGTAGAGAAATGCGATTGTCTTTTGTACATTTATTTTGTATCCTGAGACTTTGCCAAAGGCTTTTATCAATGTAAGGAGGCCTTTGACAGATTCTCTTGGGTTTTCAAGGTACACCATCATATCATCTGCATAGAGAGATAACTTGACTTCCTCTTTTCCTGTATGAATACCTCTGATTGCCTCCTCTTCTCTGATTGCTTTATCCAGGATTTCCAATACTATGTTGAACAGGAGGGGAGAGAATGGGCATCCTTGTCTAGTTCCAGTTTTCAGGGGAATTGGTTCCAATTTTTGTCCATTTAGGAGTATGCTGGCTGTGGGTTTCTCATAGATGGCTTTTACTATTTTGAGGTATGTTCCCCATATGCCTAAATGTTCAAGGGTTTTTATCAAGAAGGG
>NW_007260241.1:580551-582145 GCF_000164805.1 Carlito syrichta | reverse complement strand
AAGATATAAATTCCCCTCTTACTACAGCTTTCAGGGCATCCCAGAGATTCTGGTAAGATGTTTCTTCATTTTCATTTGTTTCCAGGTATCTTTTGATCCCTGTTTTGATTTCATCGTTGACCCAGGAGTTGTTTAGCATCATGCTGTTTAGTGTCCATGTCTTTGTTGTTTTTGAGGGGGCTTTGTTGGTGTCAATGTTTATTTTTATTCCACTGTGGTCCGAGAACGTGTTTGGTAGAATTTCGGTCCTTTTAAATTTGCTTATACTTGATTTATGGCCGAGTGTGTGGTCGATCTTAGAATATGTTCCATGTGGTGATGAGTAGAATGTGTATTCTGTAGTCTTTGGATGGAGTGTTCTGTAGATATCAGTTAAGTCCATTTGGTCCAAAGTCACATTTAGATTCTGGATCTCCTTGCTGATTTTTTGTCCTGATGATCTGTCTAGGTTTGTGAGTGGGGTATTAAAGTCCCCAGTTATGATAGTGTTAGAGTCAATATCTTTCTTTAGTTTTCCAAGAAGTTGCTTTATGAAAGTTGAGGCACCTATGTTGGGTGCATATATGTTTAGGATAGATATTTCTTGTTGATGGATTGAGCCTTTTATCATTATGTAGTGGCCTTCTGTATCTTTTCTGATTTTTAATAGCTTGAAGGGTATTTTGTCTGAAATTAAGATCGCTACCCCTCCTTTCTTTTGTATTCCGTTCACCTGAATGTTTGTTTCCCATCCTCTTACTTTGAGTCTGTGGGTGTCCTTTCTAGTGAGGTGAGTCTCTTGAAGGCAATAGATTGTTGCCTGGTGATATTTCATCCATTTTGCCATTCTATGTCTTTTCAGTGGTGCATTTAGTCCATTCACATTTAGGCTAATAATTGAAATGCAAGAGTTGATCCCTGTCATAAGGTTCTTACAGAGTTGATCCAGTTTATTTGTTGTCTCTCTTTGGGTTTTGGAGTTGGTTCATGTGTGTTTTTAATCCTTTGCCTGTACTCTTGTGAAGAATACTGTTGTTCTTTTTTCTTTTTCTTCTGTGTTCAGTACTTTCTTAAGTGTTTCTTGTAGAGGTGGTCTGGTGACAGCGTAGGTTATTAGGGATTGGATATCTGGAAAAGATTTCAATTCTCCCTCACTAATGAAGCTTAGTTTGGCTGGGTAGGTTATTCTTGGTTGAAATTGTTTCTCTTTTAGAACTTTGAAGATAGGGCTCCAGGATCTCCTGGCCTGAAGGGTTTCTGCGGATAAATCTGCTGCTATTCTAATTGGTTTTCCCTGGTAGGTAGTCTGGCCTTTTTCTCTTGCTGCCTTTAGGATTTTTCCTTTTATAGCTACTTTGTTTAGGCGAATTATTATGTGTCTGGGAGTTGGTCTTCTTGTTTTTTGTCTTGCAGGGGTCTCTGAATCTCTTGTGTTTGAATTTTTTCATCCTTAATGAGATGAGGGAAGTTTTCTTGAATGATTTCATGAAATGTTTGTTCCAGTGTGACTTTTGTTTCTCTCTCTGCCTCAGGAAGCCCAGTTACTCTTAGGTTTGGTCTCTTGAAGTGATCATTCATCTCTTGCAGGTTTTGTTCTGTCTTTTTGAGCTTCTTT
>NW_007260241.1:579164-580531 GCF_000164805.1 Carlito syrichta | reverse complement strand
GTCTGGGTTTGTTGCATGTAGCCAGTCGTTCTGGGGACTCTTCATTGTCTGTGTTCCAGAATCTGTTTTCTCATTGTCTGATCTCCCAGCGGTCTGTGTAAGACCTATATTCTTCTTTTGGTTTTTCTTCATTTGTGTGGTTTTTTCCCCCTCTCTACTTTTTCCTTTTCTCCACGTCACCGTCTTCTTTAATTCTGTTATTCAGGGGTAAAGGGATTGGTTTTACTTCTGTTTGTTCAATCTCCTATTCTTTATGTATGTCCTCTTACTTTGTTCAATTCTGAAGTTGCACTGTAGGTTGGAGGTGGTCCTTTTTGTAGTTTTGAGATGGACTTATGGGGAGAGCTGTGATTCAAAATCTGTCTGCGGGTCCTGGTATTCACTGACAGGCATGTGGATAATGTGGAACCCACTTCCCACTGTCCTGGAATCTGTCCGTGCAGTGGGGCTGTAGCTTTACTCCCTCTAATCGCCAGCAGGTGGTGCTATCTCATCTGCTCGCCCCAGAGGGGGTCGGGCCGGACAGGAACAAGATGGCTGCCTGCCTTCGAGCAGCCAACAGGAGCCCCACGCCGGGTGGGCAGGACAGTCTCGGATGCAGGATAGGTGGCAGCGATCCCAGCAGATCTTCCCTGCAGTGGTTCGTTGTGGATCTCCTTGGGCCACATGGTGCGATATGCTACCCCTCCCAGAGGCTGCGGCAGCGGTGGCACCGGCACCAGCAGCGGCAGTGGCGGTGGGGGGAGGGGCGGTGGCAGCAGCGGCAGCAGGACCATCTGGAATGCAGTCAAAACTGTCCAGTCGTTCCGATGGAAGCGGCCAAGCTCTGTCTGTAGAGCAGGTTGTGATGCTGGGGTCCCCAGCCCTCCGGGGCAAGAGTCAGAGACCCACTGCAGATCTCCCTGCAGAGGGCTTCAGATGCCGGGTTGCCCTGTTGCCATCTTGACGCATCCTATCAATTGATTTTCATATGGTAAATGATCCTTGAACTCCAGGAATAAATCTCTCTTGGTCACAGTGTATAACCCTTTTAATAAGCTTTTGGATTCTGTTAGCTAGTATTTTGTTGAGCATTTTGCATTAATATTCATTATGGAAGTTGGTCTCTGGTTTTATTTTCTTGTAGTGTTTTTATTGGGGTTTGATATTAGAGTATTCCTGGCCTCATAGAACAGTTTGAAAGTATTCTATATTATTCAATATTTTGGGAGAGTTTAAGGAGAACTGATATCAAATATTCTTTAATGGTTTGAAAAATTCACTAGTCATGTCATCTGGTTGAGATATTCCTACCTAGGTGATAAGGTCAGAACAGGATATGAAGGTTTTTTATTCTCTTGGTAAAGAAGTGTTCCTGACCCAAAGTC